>NC_072733.1:151939832-152092332 GCF_026930045.1 Uloborus diversus
AGAACGGAAAATACTCAATTTCTATAATTCCCTTGGGCCACCCAAACGTACAAGTCATTTTCGAAGACAAGTTCATTTATGGGACTAATTGGTAATAACTTCGTCTCTTTTATATGGTAATGACAGTTTTGACGTCAGTCGGTGTATTGCTGTGAATTGCGAAATAAAGCAATGAACAAAAACAATTGGAGTGATCTCTAATTTTTGACACGAACTTTACGAACGATCTTGATACGAAAATGGCCTGAAGTATTTCAATTTTTCGGAAGTTCTCTTTTTCAATACATTTTTTTAATTATCATTTTTTTTTTTTAAGTAAAACCATATGAAATATTAAGTCTTCATTCCTTGCAAACGAACTTCTCATTAACACAGGTTTTCATAATCGGTGACGGTTTCGAAAACTTCTTCCTCCATTTCAAAAAAAAAAAAAAAAAAAATCAAATTAAGAAGAGAATAGGTATTGAAACGATTACAGCGACATTGCTTTTAATAAAAAGGTAAAAAACCGAAACTATTAAGAAAACATAAAAATAACTTTTAAAACATAGTGACATTTAAATATTTAAGATATATTTCAATTTTTATTGTTTAAAATATTGAATATTTTGTTTGATTTGATTTAATTTAATTCCAGCACTTGGAGAACTTACTTTTCCCCCATATTTTCCACTTAATTATGCATAACACTTGCCTCAAAAGTGATTTAATTAGTTATTAAATATATTTGTAGTAGAATCTCAGCACACTTCGAACTTCTGTAATTTGTAAGTCTCCTAACCACAACGTCACTGGAGTAAGGAAAATACAAGATAGAATAGATTTCTAGATGTGAAGTGAATGTATTAATTGTGTTTTTCGTTAATAACTTTTACTAAGCATAAGGTAATGTGCTACAGAATGGTACAGACCTATTAGTCATTTTACGTGACGTTATACAGCCTTCTTCAATAAATTGACTATTCAACACAAAAATAATTTTTCAATTCGAACCAGTAGTTCCTGAGATTACCGCGTTCAAACAAACAAATTCTTCTGCTTTATATTATTAGTTAGTAATTAATAAGAAAAATAAGACAATAATACGAAAATATAATTTATTTTACAAATCATTTTTAGCATTGTTTAGGACTTTCTCTGAAAAGTTCCACTGAGTTTTGCCCCATTGCTGACTCGCCCATTGGATCGTGAAACCCGCAATTTCAGCTCGAGCCACAGTGGCTACGCTAATTCTACGTCCCAAGCATTTTATATTATGTATAATTCTCCCGTTTTCATAACATTTTTTTATGGTGCTCCACTTCTATTAGTCATAGCGTGACGTTATATGTATCCATAAACTAATTTGTTTGGAAACAAATTATTTATATCAAAACATTTTCTCTAAAAATTGTTTCTGAAATTTTCCACACTTCAGGGTTGCCAACCTTGGGAACACAATTTGAGGAGCATTTATGGTGATTTTGAGGAGCAATTTGAACTTATGCGGAGCAGCTTGGTATTTTGCATGAAATTCAATTAAAAAAACTAAATCCACCTATCTAAAATTATTGTTTTTGAACTGTAATAATCATTTTAAGCATTAGCATAAAAAAAACTTTAAACACTGTGTCATGCTTGTAAACGCTCGGCCGGGAAATGCGGGACAAGATAACTTTTTTGCGGAGCTGCGGAGTTTCACTATTTTTGTGGTGCAACTCCGCAAGATGCGAAGCAGTTGGAAATCTTGTAATATTAGTAGTCTACTGATATCAGCATTGCATTTCTTATTATTTAAAAAAAATTAGTCCGCAAAGAGTGTTGAGTGTTAACAGTGCTCAGTGCGGAAATTTCTAGATAATTTTAAACTAACTCTTGAGAACCAAAATGTATCATGATAAAGGAAAAAGGAACTGAATGAAAAATTCCTCAAAATTAGCCACCACTTTAATTGCAACTTCGTAACACATGATGACGAATGATAAAATGCGGAAATATTCCATATTTTAGCTTCATTACAGAGCATATTACTTATCTGCTCTATGAAAAGTTGAAAAAACTGTTACACGAAAATATATACCTAACTAGAAAATCGCCTGTAAAAATATGACTGGTGAAAATTGCTTCTACATTTGCACGAAGCAATTGCCTGTTTGGTGATGTTTTGATAGTTGAAATTTTAACCTTAACTCCAGTGGATTAACCCTAAACTCCAGTAAATAACATTCATTGTTGACCCCTTTTTCGTTTCTTCATTCCCCTGAAAAGACAGTCTTGCCAGTAAAACAGTTAAGTTACCGGATCCAGTTCAGCTTTTTCACAATAAAACCTTTTCCTGCATTTTAAACATTACCAAGACATATTTTTAAATTATAATTCCGTGGCACGAGTTTCATTGTTGATGACGTCAGGAGCATTACTCGATCATTGGCTATTATATGTATGAGGATTCCAAACATCAAAAAGGAATACTTTGTATTTCATTAAGGCGTACCTTCTTCCACGTACCTAGTTTTGAATGTACCCATAAAAGTTTAACATTTATACAATAGTCGTCTAGGGCATGCAGATAATTTTGAATGTTGAGTAAGTTCTTGAGAAAATAATTTTATGAATTATATGATCAGGTAACCCATGATATGTAACCCATCCGCTACGTGAGATGATTTTTATTATGGTGCTTTTTAATGATCGCTAGTATAGCGATCAGTAGATATCATAGAACAAGAATGAACGAAGAAGATGCCGCACAATTTAGATGTCAATATCTTTTTAAGATAAAATGTCTCATTAGTTTCGTGTTCTAGCATTTGTGTAGAACTTATTGAATTTAGAATATGGCAATACGGTATTTCAAGCAATTACGTACAGTTCATCATTTTCTCCTATTGTATACGCTGAGCTCAGGATAATTCGTTGTAATGATCAAAACCAACATTAAACTAATTGGAACGCGAAATATTAGTTTTCGTAATTGAAGATTTTACCTTCTCCTTTAGTCCCTTCCCCTAGAGAGAACAATGGAGCCCCAACCTAGCTAATGTTTGACCTAACAATGTTTACATAGAACTCTCTCAGCTATTAGGATGCTGTAGTAATAACTATTAGAAGAAAATATAATAAGGCGCAGAAGGGCAAACAAACGCATAACTTACACTCAGTGAAAGTCAATCTAAAAGTTAATAGATTTTTACCCAAAAAAGAAATAATACACTTACACAACGTTTTAAAATACTAACTAGGGGCATTTTCATTCCTCAACATACCTATATGGTAAAAAAAAAAAAAACTTTTGATTCTCTTTTTTTTTTGGGGGGGGGGGTGTATGGGAGTTTTACTTTATTTTCTTTGCTTGACGTGGACTTGTGGGGTGTAGTAAAATATGTTTACTTATTTACTATCAGTTTAAAAATTAACACTGATAAAAAATCCTGTTTAGGTGGGATGATTAAACCAACATACTTTTTTGGGCCCTGTAATTTAGCTGTTTTTTTTTTTTAAATTACGATATGCAAGTGTTAAATATACAAATAAGAAAGGGGGAGGGGAAACTTACCTCTTCCAGGGAGGAACATTTTTTTTCATATATTACTATAGTTTCGAACTTCCAAAAACTCAACAAAAGACTTCTCTTACATCTGAATATAATCTGAAACGTGAAAAAATATGTTTAAATTAAACTTATAAAACACGTGAATAAATGCGAAAGCAAAATTTTTCATATATTATAGTTGCATACGTTCATTCTAATTAAGTGCTGAAGTATGTGGCATAGGAATAATCACTTTAAGCTTATTTTTCGTAGATAAATGTGGTTAGAAAAAAAATCAACCAAGCTCAGATCAATCAAACCGATAGAAGAACAAAATGCAATCTATTGCCTTTTTAACTTGGCACTGATATTATTTCCTCTCGTGGGTGGAAAGCACCCCTTCAAACATAGCAGCAGAATAATCGTGCAAAAGAAATTGCATTACAATGCTTTGTTTCGAGATCAACTGTGCTTAGACAGAAAATCCCGACCAGCGTAGCACTCACCAAGATATTATGAGTGAAATCATTTCTTATTTGATATTCTAGTCAAGAGTTAATTAGAATCCCGGTAGCAGATTTTTTGTCAGCAGTCTGCAACGCAGAGTAAAATACTTGATAGTCTGCAAGGTAAAACATTATTAGATTACATAAAAAGTAGTCGAAAACTTTGTACTGCATAATGGTTGCTGGTTTTTAACCTTTTTTCATTCTGAATTTGTACTTTATATACGTTGTCATATTTTATTTATTATTAAATTAGTCGTGGTGCTTCTTACAAATCACCACCAAGAAACGCCCGAATATAAACGTTATATTTAAAAATTACGAGTGAAAATGTAAGCTTAAAAAGCATCAAAATAAAATGGAAAGCTGTGGAGCAGGTAGTGGCTACGAGAGCAACCTTAGACCTCTCAGCCTCAAAGGATCCCCTGCACAGATTTAGGCCCACTTTTGTATCAACAATTTTTTTTTCTGCTCTATTCCGACAGTTTGTTTTTTTACTTTGCTTTACTTAATAGATTCGAGTAGAAAGCGAAATCTTGTTTTTTTTTTTTTTTTTTGAATTCAGAAATAGTCTGCAGACCTCCTGAAGAATTTGCGACAGATGTCGCAGCGTCGCGCTTTTTCTGCTACCAGGAATAGGATAACATAATTTTCTTCTTAAACTATTAACCTGTTGAATATTTTACTGCGACTTTTTAAACTGTCTAAATTCGTTTTTCACGCCTGGGTACAGGTGGAAAGAATATGCTTCCCTGTATCCAACTATCCCTATAAAAAAGAAATTAGCTTTGTCTCGGGCGTAAAAACTTTTTCAGCCTTCTATATATTCACTAATTAGAAACTCCCATTGTTGTTTGAAATTTACAGCATACTCAAAATTACACAGCTCAATGCAACACTGAGATTAAACCCTTTAAAGGCTCTACAAGACATTTGAGGTGTCTCCAATAAGAAAAAGGAACTACGTCAATGGGAAAAATTCAACGTTTTTTAGCACAAATAAACAGATTACTGAAAAATGGAAATGTACAACGTTTTTTAGCACAAATAAACAGATTACTGAAAAATAGAAATGTACAACGTTTTTTAGCACAAATAAACAGATTACTGAAAAGTGAAAAATATCCAACATTTTTTAGCACAAATAAACAGATTACTGAAAATAATCAGTAATCGTTTTATTTATGCTAAAAAACGTTGGATATTTCCTAATATTTCTCGGAACAAAGTTCTATATTTATTTCTTATTTATTTTTTTATTTTTACGTCAATGAGATCAATCAAAGTCATGCTTATTTAAAACTCTACTTATGTCAATTACAGTTCCAAAGGTCAAGGACAAAACGATTCAGTCTTTTTTCGCCACATACCTTGTTGCATTACTAATATCATAAACTCTCAAGTTGGTGTATCCTAGAATGGGCATCAACCCATTTAGTGACACTCGATGAAAGAATTTTGTTGTATTAATAATATATAACGACAGACACTTCTTCAGAGGTAACTCATTAACTTTGTTCCTTGAGGATGCAACCGGTTCTCAGATATTCGTCAAGTAACGTGAATTAAATCGTGACCTACCCACCAGTCGACAAAAACTTCAGCAACTAGACTTGTGAACTTGTAACACTACTGATGTATTGTACTGTTTCAAGATCGCTCGTCTAGTTGTGTGGGTAATTATGAAGATGGTAGTTATTCTAGATCATTGTTACCTGTCTTCGCTGTTCTAGATAGCGATGCGAGCTTAATAGGAATTAGACACGAGAGGGTTTTTGCTCACGTTTGTTAAACAAATTGCTTTCAAATTGATATTCATTCAATTAATGATTTTGCAAACTGGAATGTAAGTTAGGCAAATTAAGTCTTTTTAAAATACTTTGACGAAGCTTGTACATTTAAAAGAAAAATAACTTTAAACAGTAACCATTGTGAACTGGATATTTTTTCTAATTCCAGTTCTTTTTTCAGCTATCGTTGTTTCTTACATAATAATTAAAATTTCAGAAGTCAGATCATAAAAATTTATGACTCTCTGCAAAGTATATTATTGATCTTAAACTCTTAAACATGCAACATTACTGATTTTGAATTTCCCGTTACAACATTACATTCAGACTGACTTGATTTGAATCTAAATAGCTAGCATGATTGATACATTTTCTCGCGATGATGCTTCTAAGTAGGAAAGTAAATCTTGCTAAATATGTCTTAATGAAAATAACTAACTTTAAATTTAATCATTACCATCAACAATTGTAAATTTAATGCTTACCTAGTTTAATTTTTTAGCCATAATTGTTTTTTTTTTTTTTGACTAGAATGATTCAAGGTATTGCTAGTTAGCATGCAAAAACTTTCAGAGTTTTCAAAAAGTATAGAAAAATGTTTTTAAACTGCAGCATCATGGATATTGAAATTTTCGTTGCAACAATACATTTATGTTGTCTTCGTTCTTGTTACTTCTCGATAATTAGAAAAACGTTGTTATGTTTGTCAGAACGATAATAGCTATTTGGGAGGCATCTATAAAACTTTTAGGAAGTCTAGGAGGGCGATCAGGCCCGTCATTTTGGTTTTTTCGGGAGGAAGGGGGTCAAAAGGTGTACACTCAAAGCAAAGTACATCGAAAAAGAACCTAGACCACGCTCACTTATATGTAAATGCATTAATTTCTGAAAGGGGGGGATGGATATACAGTAAAACCTGTGTAAGTTGACCACTTGCGGTGCAGCACTTTGGTGATCAACTTAGACAGGTGGTCAACTTATAGAGGGTAGTAATGAAAACCTTTTTTTGTGATTTTTTGTCCCATGCATTCATTTTTAACTAATTGGAAAACTTTAAACTCACTTTCATTGTTTAACATTACTTTAAAACAATAAAAAAAATGTTGTTTAAATATTTTTAGAGATTATTTACCAGAATGACTCGTAAAGTATCATACAAATTTAAAATTTCTGTGAATCGATCAAAAAAAAAAAAAAAAAGCCTCATTGCTAATGAAAAACTACTACTAACTTGATATTAACAATTCCTAAAAACTCAGAAGTCAAAAGTTACTCAAATTCTTCATTTGATTTTTCTTGAACATTTGTAACCATGGTAATCTACTTTTCAACAAAATAACTCCTTATTGAAGTTTGGCACATTTTCTGGGACCTAACATTAGCCCAATGTTTTTCGATGGAAACATAAATATTCATAGGTTTTTCTAAAATGTCTAGTTATTTATTTGAGGCATCATAACTGATGAAACCTTTAGTACAATCTAATGCTTTTGCCTAGTGGTCAACTTACAAAGCGTTTTTTACAATACTCCAAACCTAAGCTGGTGTATATTAGTGGTCAAGATTGACAGGTGGTCAAGATAGAGAGGTGGTCAAGTTACAGAGGTTTTCTTTCATTATATAAGATAGGACTGATTCCGTTCCTGACAAAAGCGGTCAACTTAGACAAGTGGTCAACTTAGAAAGGTCGTCAACTTTACAGGTTTTACTGTATTGCTCCCTCCTGACCCCTTATTTGACGGGCATGAGAGCATGATAATTAATGTATATCGTAGTAAAATGCAAACGTAATTAACTAATTCAAAGTTTAATTAAGTTTAATTGAATACTGAACACAAAAATTAGTCAATTTCAGTAAATTAATTTTAAAAGTAAAAAGTAATGAATTTTTGTTTAATTTTTGATTGAAATATTAAAGCTATTTACAAATATGTCTAACAATTAGACGCGTGATTAAGGAAATACTTTATAATGCAACTAGAGAGTTAATGACACTAAACATTTAGCAAAATTATTTCATTGCATACCAAACAATACATTAAGCTTTACTTGTAAAAAACCAATTTCATATGTGATTCATACTCTACAAACTGCACTTCTGGTCATACAACTGATTAGTAATTTGGAAATTATATCACAGTCATAAACCTTTTTTTAGAAATGTTTAAAAAAAAATGTCTAAGATTACAGTTTAGTTATATCCCAATCTCTTTATTTCATTAAGTATATGCTTTGCATAAAAGTAAACATTAAAGAAATTAATTTTCAGACAGTCAGTTACAGAAGACGTTTGCCGGCATTTATAACGAAAGTATTTGGAAATAATTAGATTTAGATTATTTTCTAATTTTTGGAGAGGAAAAGAAAAACATAAGATCACACAAAGTACCCGTATATCTTTGATTCTTTTCATGTTTTAAAGTTAATTTTTGAAAGAATTAAATCACTTTTGATTTTCGAAAGGGTCAGAGTTTTTTTTTCAAGAACTAACGGTTCAGTTCTTCGCGAGAGGTAATCCAAAAATATACAAACAAATTGGACTCCCACGTGCGTAATAACTCGCTTCACGAGCTGTTACGTCTCGAGTCACAGCAAGTGACCATAGCTGATTGACTCCTGAAGTCAATTTCAAACCTTCGCTCTTTTAAGCTCTTACTTTTATTCCCTAAAATGTTATCCAGTTTCTTTTTCAATGTCACCTCGGTAAAAGCATTTTCTTGACGCATGGAACAATTTATTTGATAAAGTCGCGTTTTGTCCCTTTTATTCAATTGATGTAATTTATTGTTGGCATTCGTACCTTTGATGTACTCTCGAGGTCTTCGTATGGAAAAGGTCAGACGAAATTATTTCGCAAACAGGAAACCAAGATACAAGGTTAGGTAACGAATAAGTACTACATCTTTTTTGCTCTTCCGTATTATAGGAGAAGGAGGAAAATTCTTCGTCTCGAGTATTATGTCACTATACTGCATATCCGTGTTTAACTTACATGTTACAAGGTTAGGTAACGATTAAGTACTGCATCTTTTTTGCTCTTCCGTATTATAGGAGAAGAGGGAAACTTCTTCGTCTCGAGTATTATGTCACTATACTACATATCCGGGTTTAACTTATATGTTACAAGGTTAGGTAACGATTAAGTACTATGCATCTTTCTTTGCTGTTTCGTATTATAGGAGAAGGAGGAAACTTCTTCGTCTCGAGTATTATGTCACTATACTGCATATCCGCGTTTAACTTACATGTTACAAGGTTAGGTAACGATTAAGTTCTGCATCTTTTTTGCTCTTCCGTATTACAGGAGAAGAGGGAAACTTCTTCGTCTCGAGTATTATGTCACTATACTGCATATCCGCGTTTAACTTACATGATCTCAATTATCGCAACTGTTAGTCCTAGAAATATACTTCTGGCTGAAAAAATGATCAAAATACGGTGCTCAGTTGAGAATAAATAGTTTGAAGCGAAAACAAAATAGGGAAAAATCCTATATTTAACTTTTTATGTAACCCCGATGTCCTTAAAGTCATAATCCGGAAAATCTCTTGCATAAAAAACAATATTACCCCCTCCCTCCCGAAAAAATACTTTTTTTTTGTAGTATGACCGATACTCACCGAGATTGCCCTAAAGGCCCCCAAGCACCAACGACCACCGAAAATTATAGGCTGTACAGAAAATTTTGTTAAAATATGGCTTTAGTTTTTTTTTTAATTAGAATGTTTAAAATATAGAATGATATGTAAAACGAAGAGAAATATGGTTTTTAACATCAAAACAATCATTTTTTGCTATCACTTGTATTAAAAACTGAATAATAGTGTTAATAGTAGGGCAGTGTGGGGCAAAGTGAAATAGTTAAGATGACTGAGCTTTTTCAAAATGAACAAACTGGAAACATAAAGAAACATAATTACAGTACATAAAGAAAGAAGATTGTATTTTTTAATGAAACTTGCATTGAAACATTACTATTTTTATTTTTGGCAGTAAATTTATATCTTCAAAAAAAAAAGTGGAAAATTTTCATTTTTTTATGGGGCAAAGTGAAAAATAAAATATTTTTCTAATGAAATACTTTCTATTCGATTATAAAAAATATTTTTGATCAAATCAGTCAGTAAACAAGAGGTTGCATGAATAAATAAAAGATACTGAAACATTTAACGAATAATTAAAAAAAAAAAAAAACAGTTAATGTACGAAGAAAAATAAATGAAAGAGTAAAAGAATGAATGAATAAAAAAATACGTGAATTAATGAACAAATAAGTGACTTTCTAAATGAAGGAATGCAAATGAAAAATTAAGGAATAAAAATGCAAGTGATTTAGAAGTGATTGAGTGACTTAACACAACAAAATATTTCACTTTGCCCCGCATGCAGGGGAATATGGGGTAGAGTGAAATAGTTAAGATAACTTTTTTTTTTTTTTTTCAAAATGAACAAATCGAAAATTTGTTTTGAAAATTACAGTATATAAAGAAAGGACAACGTATATTAAAATAAAACTTGCGTCGAAACATTATTTTTAATTCTTGGCTGAAAATTAGTACTAGAAAAAAAGGGGAAATTTTTTACGTTAAAAATTCATGGTGCAAAGTAGTATATATACATATATCTATCTATCTATCTATCTATCTATATCTATATCTATCTATCTATCTATCTATCTATCTATCTATCTATTTTGTATTTGATTATTACAAATACTTTTGATCAAATGAATAAAAAATGTATAGATAATTAAACAATAAATGATTAAATAAATTAATTGATTAATATATGAGAAATAATAAATGAATGATTAAAAGTGAATGACTGAATAAACGAATGAACTATTAGATGAAGAAATGCTAATGAATCAATTAGTAAAGGACAACGTAAGTGACTTCGCAATTGATTGATTAAGTGACTTAAATGAACTATTTCACTTTGCCCCGCATGCACTTGATTAATTGCAAAAAAAAAAAAAAAAAACATTTAAAATAAAAATGAGCTTAATACTGCACTTAATATTAGTTGGTCCCAATTAATATTTAAAATGTTGATATAACAAAAACTTTATCATTTTATAATAACGAAATCAATTTTTGATTTACAGCAAAATATTACAATGAGCATCGGTTTTTGAAAACTGCTTTTGGTATCATATGCTTTGATCATCAGAGATAAATTTTCCATGATTAGAATAGTCTACATGTGGTACCGTAAAGCGGGGCTACTTGAACACATGAGAAAAAAGCGTTTGAAATCCATCCTGGTCCTATAAAACTCAATAAAGACTAAAAAAAACCCTTCTCCATGACAGGTAGCAGTACTAGGCAGAGGCTGGTGCATTAAACAAAGTTTCTGCTATTCCCGCCTTTTTCTGATTGAGGTTATGATTGCAAGTTGTTTGAACAGTTGTTTTTAGTGTCCGCAAACTTTCACATGTAAGTTCATGGAAGCATCTGATATCATCAAGGTAAAGATAGTTTTATGTTTGCATTCTATTTCTTAATAAAATAAGTGTTTTAAGGTTATAGCTATATAATTAAGAGAGTAACTAATACCGCACCGAACATTAGGTGGTCTCAATTAATGTTTAAGATGTTCATATAAATAACTTTATAATTTTATTGTAACAAAAATAATTTTTGACTTACAACAAAATATTACAATACGGGTATCATTTTTTAAAAAGTTGTCTGTATCATCAAATTCATTAATCTTCGGCGATATATTTTTTCTGACTGGAATAGACTACATATGTTACTGCATAGTTAAAATATTGCTCGGTAAGTGGCGCTAAAACTGGAGTAAATATTTCACCATTTCACTTTGCCCCACATTCCTCTACTATATTTCTTATACACAGTCAGTTTACTCTAGTCGGTCACCTATGCGATTTTAAGAAAAGGTGTGCGATTGCAACTGTACAATACTTTCTGACATTTTACTGTTCGAGGGTGCTCCTACAATTGGTGTACAGTGTACTGTACAAAAAGTTGCAAATCGGGCTCTATAGATGTGTAAAATTATGATGAAAAATGACTAACTTACATAATTTACAGAATGATAAAAGAATTCAGAATCAGACACTTCTCTTGGCTCAACTCAATCAGCAAAAAAATAAATAAAATAACAAATTCCAATTCCTTTTGGAGAAAAAAAATCACAAGAACTGAAACACGTAGCTGAATGGAGGCAAATTATCATTTATCAATTTATCATTAACTAAAGAACACATTTAAAAATCATGTTCCTCCAGTGTTTGATTGCATGAAATTCCAATAGAAAAGTATCGCAGCATGGAAAGAAAACTAATAACTAATTTCTATGCTCCGCTATTGCTCTGGTTCAAGAAAAATGTCGTTGGCCACCACTACAAGCTCCTCTCCAGATCTCTGCTAGCTAACTTCATCTTGAACTGGAAAATGAATTTAAATAGCGTGTTCTTTAACTTTTCATCCTAATGAAATTCTAGTAGAAAAAATGACACAGCATCGAAGCAAAACTAATTTCTGTGCTCTTTTTTTGCTTCTGATCCGAGCAAAATGTCGTTGCTCATCGCTCTAAACTCCGCTCCAGATCTGAACTTGTCAACTTCCATTTTTTCCGGTCTGTTCTTCAAATATATAAAGATATTTAAAACGCTATACGTTGCGCGCTGTGATAACCCCGATTAAAATGCTTATGTATAAACACATACATATAGAGTATAAATTACTATGTTTTACTCTACACCTGCATTTTAAAGCACAAATACTTTGAATTACTTCGCAATATCCGTGTTTTAATTCATAACAAAACGCATCACGTAAAACATAAACAGTGACTGTTGACTTAGCCAAAATGGTTTGAAGCCCTTGACCTTTCGCGTTTTAGTTCAGAGCCCAGAGAATATAGAGCATAATTAATATGCCGAGTGCGAATTTCTCGGTTTTCTATTAGCATATTTTTATTAGCTATTTCTGAAAAAGATTGATGCATCCAAGATTATTTTCTATGCTCTTCTGAATGAAAATTTAACGTAAGATTATATCTGATATGCCATGTAATATACCGTAATGAACCGCTTTTCGGTGTGAGTATTCACTCAGATGTTCTGAGGAAAGAGCGTTACGAAGGCCACTAAAATTACATTTGCCTGCGGAGTTTGTTCTTAACTCTTTAAGGAAGTATGCGTACCTTAAGCTCAAAATTTATTTTTAGAATTATTGAATCCAAAAAGTTGGTAAATTATAGTTTGTCCTAGTTTTTAAGACATCATAATCTTAATATTAGCAAAAGAGCAAATTAAGCAATAGCAAATATTGGCAATTTCTTACCCTACTAATTTTAGCCTCTAGTAGAGTAAAAAACACACTGTACTTGTATTTTGAAAACATCGGAAATGTTTTCTTCGCTTCACGTCTATTTGCATACTGTCCTGCTTCCAGTTTCAATAAAGATTACTTATGGTAATGTATGCAGTGTATTTAATTATTTAAGTATTTTTGAGCTATATAATAATTTAATAAAATGTTGGAAAATAATTATATCATTGCATCTCTAATTGACTTTTTAGACTCACATGTCTCCTCAATTTGCATAAAAATTACTGAACCAATTTTCCAAAAAATGAGATTCATGTTATTTACGTCACCATTTAATAGCTTTATAACATAAAATAACTCCTGCACTCTATAGCTATAGTGCTATAGCAAAGCTTGTGGTCCTTAAAGCGTTATAAAAACTAAAACTGTCAGTTCAATCCATGTGGGCACAATGTATACTTACTTTATCTATTTCATTTATTATTAAATCATGCGATTATGGTAAATGACTGAAAAATCATTGTATTTCAAAAATGGATAAAGATGTTTTTATTATTTTTTAAATAATATATTCGTACTTCATAGTAATCGGTTTTTGATATCATATCATAATTCTGATTCAAAAATATAGTTTGGGAATTGTCCTGTAAAAAATCTTATATGTTTATGTAGAAGATACACATATGTGTTCTGCATTAATTTTGTCTTTTGAAAGCTAACAAAGAAAGGTTTTTCCATTAGTTTCGTTGAGTAGTTACGGACAGAATGGGTTTTCTTAAATTCATGATTACAGTGATTATTCAAAACTAAATAATAGGTCTTATCTCTCAGGTGCCTATGTCCTGTCTTTTCCAACTTTTGATTCAACTTCAAAGAGACTCGCGTAAAGATGTAAAAACAATGGATCATTAAAATCAATCTGCGATTCTGGTCACGTTGGTGTAGTTTGGTCAGACAGAGACAAAGTAATGAAGCTGGAAATTCGGGTTGGTCTAAGAACTGGCCAGTGCAAACGCGCTGGGAATGCCTCTTTGCGAATAAAGTCAACATGCAATGGCAAAATATTGGTCTTGTATGTGTAGATCATACAGCATATGTTCCTCAAATTTATTTTGTAAAGGATGTTGTATCGGTTTGATAAGGGAGGGTAGGAAAATATAAAGTAGGAGGGTGAGTAGAAAAGAGGAGAGAAGACAAGAAAAGAGAGAGAGAGAGAGAGAGAGTGAATCTTATTACAGGGATTAAATAAAATACTGTACTCCAGTACCTCTAGAAGTTTTTACACATTAGGAATCTTTCTTTGAAAATTAAATATGCATAGCATTAAATAAATAAAAAACATTTAAAAATGAAAATTGTCATTGATGTAGTAAAATTATTAAAGTGACTGCTAAGAATAAGCGTTATTTCTCTATTCAGTTGCTCGTGGTAACGCATCATGTCTCGGTATAGCAAGGTCTTGATTTTTATTATCTGTGTTATAAACGGTCCCTAAGAATACGAGAGAAAAATTACGACGACACATATTTTGCAATTATCATACTGCCTGATGTAATTTTTTCCGTAGTTTTTAATTATAACAGCTTCTAATCAAGACACAGAAACGGGTAAGCCTCCTATAGAAGTGATACACAAAGGCATCTCCCCAAAAACGAAAACCAAGGAGGACCAACCATGACAAATACCAGTCGGCTATTACATCTGAATTTTATGGCAAACTATCACGAAACAAGTCATTAACAAATAATATAATTTCAGTTCTTATTTAGGTCAACAAATAATTTTTTTTATTTTAGTTACTTTTTATTAAATATTACTTTTTATTATATTACACATGTGTGACATATAATAAACACAATATTAATCACAATATTAATTGGCAAAGTAGAAATTAAATTAATGAATTAATAATTGTAAAAACTGCATTAACATCAAATGTCATCCACTACAAGTGTAAACAATGTATTTGAAATTAAATGAGTGAATAAAAAGTATTTTATTAACGAATGAAAGTTTGATCAAGATATATAAATAAATACAGGGTGAGTAAACTAATACTAGCAGGAATTAAAATAAAAATAAAAGAAGCCTTTGGAATTAAATCCAAAATAACTTCGAATGATGTGACTTCGTGACAACAGGGGTTAGATTGTGGCATAACTAAAAGAGGTAAAATGCTGTTTTCATAAGAGCTTAAAGGTTTACTTGTGCTTCACTCTGCTTTAACTTTCACATAATTTAGTTTAACCTCTTTGTATTGATATTAATCAGTAGCGCTGCCAGAATATCCTTCTGGAGAGGTTTTTTGATCCGAACAATCCATACATATGCGTAAACTATTTTATTAGGATAGGCAATAATGTCATAACTAAGGAGGTGCTTTTATCCCCCACTCCCACCCCTTCTCTTCACAACTGGTTTTGATACATGTGATGAGGCACAATCTCACCCCATGCTGGTATAAAACCGTCCCGGTCGACGATGTTTGATTTTATTGTAAGCTTTAGGAATTGAAAATGGGGTGTATACAATTAATATCAATTCTGCGCAAGTTACTTATGTTGATTGCCATTTGAATTGCAAAGTTGTCATTGATTGCCATTTAAATTACAGATTTGTTTCAAACATTAAGTCAAGGAAAAAGTAACAATCACACTTTAACTGCATTTTGGTTCATATTAGTTGAAAAAAATATTGAGAAGAAAAACTTTTTTTTTCAGTGTGACTGTATAAGAGACCCACCTCAAGAGGCGTCTGGGCCATAACCAGACCTAGTGAGCTCCCCAACAATGCATCAGTCTTTCGTGTGTCACCATTAAGGCGCTGATGCATGACACAGTAGTGTTTTTGACGCCCAGTTTCCACCAGATGGAGGCACCTGAACTCTCATTTGATGCGAAATTGCACTAGGAATTTAATTTAGCCGAGGGATATTCTAAGTCAAACGAATACCAAAGGAACCTTTTACATGCCGCATAATCATACGACATGGGCGCTGAAGATTTTCTGCGTCTCGAAAATCTACCGACTGGCCACCCAGGTCAGAACCTGGGTTCCCAGGCATAGAAGGCCAGCGCCTATCCATCACGCCACCAGCCGGCTGGAGAAGTAAAACTATCACATTAGATAATTGAAATAAATATGAAGAATAAATAAACTTCCTATATTAACTAAAATAAATTACCCTCAATTGGTTATAATTTTTATACGACAAAAAAAAAAAAAAACCTATATACAATTTTTCGTTTATGATGAAGAAAAAATTCTCATCTCACTCTTTATTTCTCCAGTTCTTAAAGAAGCATCGCTGAGACTTTGTCTGCTACGCAGGAACAATAGGGCGCTGATCCCTAATGACTGAAAATAACACTAAGCGTCACTTTGCTCACACTGCTGTCAAGGTTCAGAGAGCACACGCAAAGGCTTATTTGTGGGCAAAACCTTATAAAGTACAATGCAATAATGAGACATTGTATCATTTTAATTGCTAGATAATTGTTGACCTATGACACGTTCAGGCGCATTTTGACCTTTCGATATCACAAAGTCGCAATTTAGCTCATTAAGCTGTTTCAAATATCATGCTGTGAATTATTGAGCGATTACAAGAGCTTCTAGCTTAAGTCTTTTTGAAATACGCTTAGACCATTGTAAAAGCATTGCCATACGTTTTGGAAACAAAAAAGCGAGTACAATTGAACGAAAGGCACAATGGTGGCTATGTCAAAATTTACAACAAGTGCTCACGAATAAGGTTTCTTATAGTAAATTATAAATGGTCACAAATAAGCATTTTTAAATGCTTAATTAAATCATCGAAATTACTGTAATTTTCCGTTTTAGGAATTTTAGATTTTTCAAAATATAACTCTTATTACGTAATTTAGTACATAAAAATAAGAAATTGCACCCAAAATGGAATACAATAAATGTATATTATAAAAGTAGGTGTATTTTTCATTTTTGCTATGGGAGAGAGGGCTGTCCAATTACTGACGTTTGGAAAAACCGATAGTTGCTATAGTTTTGAATAAAGCTTTAGATTAATTTTCTTGAAAAAAAAAATAGTTCTCCGTAAAAGTACGATTCAGTCATAGTCTGCAAGGATCTTTGGGATCCTAAATGGCCTCAAAAAAAAAAAAAAAAAAGCCAGAAGTGCAAAATATCAACCTTTTATTTACTAGAAAATCACACGTCATACCATGACGGGTAATTTTCTAATAAATAAATTAAATTGTTGCTACATTTAAACGAAGCAATTGCCTGTTTGGTGATATTTTGATGGTTAAAATGTTAACTCTAACTCCAGTGGATTAACCCTGAACTCCAGTAGATAGCGTTCATTGTTGATCACTTTTTCTTGTCTTCATTCTTCTTAAATGAGTCTTACCATTAAAACAGTTAAGTTACCGGATCCAGTTTAGCCTTGTCAAAATGAAGCATTTCCCTGCATGTGAAACATTGTCAAAAAATATTATCACATCATCATGCCGTGGCGCGAGTTTCATTGTTGGTGACGTCAGCGTTACTGGATTAGTGAATTAATTCACTACTACATATGTGAGGATTGGACAATCACGAATTGCTTATTGTTTTATTTGAATGTTGAATGAAATCCGCATCCTTTTATTTTTATATTTCTATGCTTATAATGTATCGAATCGAATTATTTATAAATGGCCTTCACGACTTCACACAATCTTTTTTACGCGAAAACAGTGTCCAACACAAAGCATCCAGCACATAATATCCAGCATCTAGCCCCTGGCATTCATTTGAATTTTGACGTCTTGAATTTAAATTATGGTTGAGATAAAAGCATTTTTGTAGAAACAAGAAACCCTAACGAGTAGTGTCTAATCGCAATTCGTGGTTGCGAAAAAGAAAATTTGAATTCAAGATCACAAAATTTAAACTGATTTCTATTTTAATTTCGATTTTTTTTGAAGAACTAAAGGTATATAATTTTGGAACTGCTTGGAGGTACATATGTTAGCTGTACGTAATATCACTCTCTCCCAGAATTTTCAGTTCAATAAAAATATTTCTTTGCATCTCTCAAAGCTCCAAATAGACAGAAAACAACCTGGTATGGTTTTACAAAACAAAATTAAGTTAAACGCACAGAACATAAATATTATACGCAAATATTTCACCGCGTATTAGAATATCGGTTGAAAGAATATCCCGTTTAATGCTAAAAAAAAATAAAAAGTACCAATCCGTTGTAATTTGTCATTTTTGATCCCGCATATTGGAATATCCCGTTCATTAGAGTATTTTTTCTTAGAATATCTGCTATTCCAATTTACAGGCTCGAATAATTTCTTAATTAGATATCACAAAACAACACATTTAAGAACTATTCTGCAGAGGGCAGGTTAAGGACAGTAACAGCAAACTTTTCTTCTTTTTTTTTTTTTTGCATTTTTGTCATCTATTTTACGTTAACTTTACTGTGCACGTTTGCTAATTTGGTTCCTGCCGAAGAAAAAGCTCGAAAAAAGCATCCCCAAAGCCCACTGAATCCAAAACGCGTTTCTTCAAATATCTTTAAACTCATTTCTGCAGATACTGCTGCTTACCTATCCCCCGGCAGAATTCCAATGACGTCGGTTTTATGTTTGAAATAATTTATAAGAAATATAATATTTAGTGAATTAATAAATAAATGAATGAATCATTGAGTAGAGCAATAGTAAGCCGAGTGATTCAACTCCATTTGAATCAAAAGACGAGATCTACGAGATTTTGAGTTTATCTTCTCCGTTTTCAGATTCCATGGTTCAGTAACGTTTATTTAGGTTTAAATTTGAAAAGGTTTCACACTTTTGGTTTCTATCGATACCTGAAAAACTGAGCGTTTTTTCAACAAACATGTAAGCTGCTAAGTCAGGTGAAACTGATCAAAGTCGAAGCTGTGTATTTCGATAGAAAACTTGAATCACACAGTTTCGCCTTACATGCGTATCCGGAATCTCATAAGCGGTAACATCAGTGAAGTTTCTTATCTCAGGTTATAGTTAACTTTTTATGGATGCTAAAGCAAATTGATCTTGAAAGCTTTACATCATGTATGGGCTGTCTTTTACGTCGTGTATGGTACTGCGAAAGTAATGCAAATACGTTTTGATAACATAAGCGGTAACGTCAGTGATGTTTCTTATCTCAGGTTGTAGTTAACTTTGTATGGATGCCAAAGCAAATTGATCTTGAAAGCTTTACAACATGTATGGGTTGCCTTTTACGTCGTGTATGGTACTGCAAAAATAATTTAAATACTTTGTGATAACCTGCTCCATTTAAAAGCAGTGTGATGATATTACTTTTTTACCCATTTTATATCTAAGAAAAACTCAAGAAGGAAGTTCCCGGTGAATGAATTGTAAAAACGGTTTGATAAATCTTTTAGTTTCAAATAAAATGTTATATTTTTACGTTTTATTGTACGATATTTTCAAGCAATTTATTTATTTTCTTCATAAATATAGTCCATTTTTTAAGAATAAAAATAAAATACTGTGGGTGATTTTCACTTTTAGAAACCAATATATAATTATGGTTTAAGCTATATTGTTTCTAGAATCACTGTTTCTCATAAGCATTCATAATTTTCATCTTAAATGCAAAGTGGCAACTGAAACAGAAAAGCTTTACCTAGTTGTTTTTGCTTAAAATTTCTTCAGAAGTTAGCAACGAATTAACTTCCATAAAAGTAAGGCCAGTTTTGTGAATTTAAAAATATTATTTTTTCAACACAATCAAACAAGTATTCCATTACTGCCATATGCACTGAAATTTTCTACAATGACTCATAAAAACTCCAACATTGCACATTAAAAAAAATAAAAAAATATATATATTTCGTGAATTAATATTTGTTGAATTTCTCTCGTAGCTTTCACTTTCATACCATTCCGTCATTTGGGATTTAAAAAGTTGATTTAGAAACTAAGTATATCTACGTACAAAAAATATATCTTACGTAAAAATATCCACAAATATGCTGAAAAGTAGAGCAGTATTACTCTTTGAGTTTTTTCTAAAGCCAAATAAACGTCATAAAACTTCGGAAAATGGCAACACACGTTTCTCCCACTCTTAAAAGAACTAATGCATACTTTTTTTTCGAAAAAGTAGTAAAAAAATTTAACTAGCGTTTAGTTTATCCCCAAGAGTTCAAATT
Source organism: Uloborus diversus (assembly GCF_026930045.1). NCBI lineage: Eukaryota > Metazoa > Arthropoda > Arachnida > Araneae > Uloboridae > Uloborus > Uloborus diversus. Next base: position 151,960,130 of record NC_072733.1, read on the forward strand.
ACATTTGTTTCTAGCTCAAAAATATCCTGTTGCGTTGGAATGAAAAAAAAAAGCGCCACCATGCTAACAAGATAAATGAGTATCACGAACAGCATTGTAAGTAAAATTGTATATTTCTGCACTTTCAAGTAAGATAACTAAATGGTAGGTCACCAAGACTCAATAATTATTTTAGTTTTTTGCCCAAATTCAGGCCTATTTAGGCGTTAAAGTAAGTTCTGAAGCCTATACTGCGGTGAAGAGCTAAAGGTCAGGAACTGCTAATTTTTCTTTCTTTCTTTTTTTTTTTGTAATTTTTGTCATCTATTGTACGTTAGCTTTATTGTACAAGCTTGCTCATTTGGTTTTCGCTGAAAAAAAAAAAGCGAGAAAAAAAACGTCACCTACTGTTACTATTGAATCCAAATCGTGTTTCTTCAAATATCTCGAAAATTAATTTCTGCAGATATTGCCAATTACTTGTCTATGGCAGTACAAAGCTACCAAACTTCTTTTGTCGAAAATAAGGCTCTAACTAAAGAACTTTATTTTCAAAGATAATTCTGACGAAATAGATACATGTTTCAAATAAATAATAACAGCTGAAGGTACTTAAAACTCCTAAACATAAGTAAAAGATGGATTGAAAAGTGCAACATTTTATTTCCGTCTAAATTTTTATGCAATTATACAATTCACGGAAATATTGATTGTATACTTTGTATAAAATCTCTAAACATGTAAAATTTCAAAAATAAAATAATGCCTAAGTTTCTGAAATAAAACGCTTAATGTTTAAAATCAACGTTTCGTTTTTTATTAATTTTTCAATATCTGCAGTAAATAACGAATAATTATTTTGTTCAAAAATTTATAAATGCAATTTTTAGAATGTGGAATATAAAGAGGAAAAGGTCATTATGTAGGTTCAAAAAGTAGATTTTGCTGAATTGCAAGTTTCTGCAATTATGCAGTAAAAGCTAAAAATGCATGTATTATAATATCAGATAAAATTTACTCTACTTTTGATCGATTGGCACTTAAATTTAACGAAAGAATGATTTTTATTATTATTATTAATTTATGATTTCTACTCATTACTTAATTTAGAGCATGTATGTGGTGCAATTAAAATATTTAATGGTTCAAAACATACATCATAAATAATAATGATGATGAAAATAAGAAATAAATTCAATTCAATTAAAATATTTAATATTAAAATCGGACGGGGGGGGGGACATCACAAATATTCAATGTGAGAGAAAATGATTAAATTTCATGTAAACACACTTCAAATAAACGTAAAGGGTATTCCTTCTCAGATCAATTTGTTTTTATAAGTAGGAGAACGTGGGGCAAAGTGAAATAGCGGGATGAAGTGAAATGGTGAAACATTTACCCCGCTTTTAGCGCCGCTTACCTAATAATATTTTAACTATGTAGTAATATCGTCGCCTCAGAGCAACAGTAAGACATCTAATCCCATAAATAACGCTAAGATATCCTACTGTTGCTCTGAGCGACAAATATGTAGTCCATTCTAATCAAGAAAAAATTACCTCTGAAAAACCACAACATATGATAATACAAGCAATTTTCAAAAATTAATACTCAAATTGTAATAGTTTGTTGCAAGTCAAAAATTATTTTAATATTACCCAATGATAAAGTTCTTATTTTTAATATTTTAAATATTAATTGGAAACTTCCTATGTTCGGTACATTATTTAGTTAGTTAATATTTAGTTTATTTGTGTTTTTAGTATTCTTTACAATGAGTTAGTCGAGTCCATGCAGAGCAAAGAGTATGGGATAAAGTGAAATAGTTCATTTCGTTCACACACACACTCATTCAATCATTTACTAAACCACTAAGGTATTCATTTATGGAATAATTTATTCGCATTCCTTCATTTAATAATTCACTTATTAATTCATTCATTCACTTATTTTCTTACTCATTCGCTATTTTATTCACAAATTTATTTTTCCTAATGTTTCGATTTCTTTTTTTATTTCTTTTTCCATTAGTTTATTGCATAGTTATATTTTCATTCGTTCAATTATCCTATTATTTGCTCATTTATTTGTTCAAAGAAAAAAATCATTTTTTAAAGGCACAATTTAACAGCCAAAAAAAAAAAAATGTTTCAATGCAAGTTTTATTACAAAATACAATGTTCTTTCTTCATGCACTGTAATTTTCAATACAAATATTTAATTTGTTCATTTTAAAAAAGCTCAGTCATCTTAACTATTTCACTTTGTCCCACATTCCCTTATTTGTCTATTTCTTCTTCTTTTTTATGTAAAGTAGAAGAAAAGTTTAAGTTGCATAAGGTTGATAGACAATAAATGAGTAACGCTGCAAATCCAATGCAACAAACGGAGACGTTTTCACCACCATCCTTCCATTGATTGCAAAGCGCGGATGGGAGAAACGCGAAGGCCGCTCGCTCTAATATTATTTAAAAAAGGATAGAAGACTAATCCCTGATTTAATCTTAAGCTAATATTGTTACTGGCGCACATCGGAGCTCACCATATACCTTTTGCTATAAACGCAGCACCGTACTCAAAAATTCAACCATTTCAAAAATTTAAAATTATTAAAATGCAAAACAATCCAAAATTTCAAAAAAAAAGGGACGTGAAAAAAATAAATACATAAAACTGTTTCTTGTTCTTTTTACCAAAAACAGAATATTCGCCCGGCTAACTGAAACATATGGCTGTAAAAGTAGGTTTATCTCCAAAAAAATTTTTTTTTGAGAAACTTTCACATATCTGGAACTACAAATAGACATGAGTTACAATAACTTTTTCTGTTTTGTTTAAACCATTTAGGGGACCATTTTGAAACTCTCTGATTGCCACAGTTTGTTGGCCTATCTAAGTATTGCAAGGAAAAAAACAGAAAAAAAATAATAAAAATAAAATAAATAAATAAATAAAATGAAATAATAAGGATAATAACAGAAAATAAATAAATAAATAAACTGATTTGCCAAAATCATGGAATTGGAGTACCTACTTCGGCAACTACACGTTTCAAGAGTGTTAGATAATTGATTTCGGTCAGCTGAAGGAGTACGAAAAAAAAAAACATTGACGGGCGGTGCTAGAAAAGAATAATACAGTACTTACATGCAACACCGAAGTAACGCACAAGCAAGCAGGTAATCGTCACCAACTAATCTAATTCCAAAAAAAAAAAAAAAAGAAACTGAACTAATCCAGAAGTGATTTTTGCCACTAAACACAAGCTTAAAACTAATGTCGTTATACGATTCTGACTTTCTAACTGGACATCCAAGACAGCTAACCAGAGCTTTCTGAATCACCTCTGCTTCCTTTGCAAGTTCGAACAGAAATGCGAATTTATTCGAAGATCTTAAAACACTCTCACCTGTTTCCAGAATTGACTGGTCATTTCCAAGAAATCTCTCGTTGAAAAAAAAAATGTGTTGATCATGGTAAAGGAAAGAGACACTTATATTCCCCCCCCCCCTCTTATGCCTCGACAGTTTCAACAACAACTCGGCAGTTTGAACTTCTAAACAATTATTCTAATAGAGGAAGTTTGTGTTTGATCACTACAGTGGATCGAAAGAAGCGCGTCTAATAAGCATAGGTCTACTGCAGTGTTTAGTTTGACTTAGTCGAAGAAAAATAAAACTATCGCGCTGGAAAAGGATTTTAGTTTTGCAAGTAACACTCTTTTCTTGGATTTGGAAGATTTTTTTACCGCACGCTAGAATGCTATTTTGAGCTTGTTAGGCCTGGGGGGGAGGGGTTCATGGCGCAGGCAGCGCCACATTTTTTGGGGAGGGGGGGTTTCGCTCTTGGGTGCTCTGTGGCATTTGGGAGGAACGAGGGGGGCAGGCCCGTTACTTGTGCAATCAGGGGCATCAATTTTATTACCACTTCTACGAAATTTTGAAGATGGGGGAAGCACTTTCCTGAACTTAAACTTATTCAGGGTATGAGGAGGAGATTGTGTGTGATAACATTTTTGCAAAAGAAAGAACCCTTTGTTTGTGGAAAGAAGTGTTTTTAATGCCTCATTACCTTCCGTTGCCTTCATAGCGGCATTGCGACGTAACTAAACTAAACTCCTTTTTTTTTTTCCAGTTTCAATGAGCTACCAATGAAGAAATATACTCAGGTGCTAAGTTGCAAAGTTGAATTCATTGATAAGTTTAAAAGAGCAACTGTCAATTACTCAATATTTTGTAATTTATGGTGTCATTTTAAATTTTATTTCAAACATTTTCAATTTTGGATTGAGAGAAGCTGCCTTCTCTTGCCCCCCACCCACAGTTACACCCATGGTGAGAGTATTAAATATTTCCAGCAAATTTTATTAAAGGCTACCAGTACCCGCACGGCGATGCCAGCGCTAAGACGTTAAATAAAGTCCGTTGAACAAAAAAAAAAAAAAAAAATCCACGCCCCCCTTCCCCGGCCCGGTTCTGATGTGAAATGACCATTTTTCTGCAACTAAAATGTGTACACACCTTTTCAAAAGACCTATTAAAGTATGTTTGGAGTTTAAAACTATTCGCCAAAACACATAAAAAGATTAACAGTAGCTTTAAAACTCAAAATAATCCTTCAACTCCGAAGCAACCACGCTACCCTAACCCTGCCCTTTAGTGAGTGAAGCGGTTCCCCCCCCCCTGCAATTTAAAGTGTTTCGGCGAATAGACAATGCTATAATAAAAACGTTATAAGGAACAATCACAATTGAATAGTAAGACAAATCAAATTATTTACTTAGATAAGTTTAACTATCTTTAACTATAAGAACAAAAACAAACGTTGAAGAAATAAGGAAAGCGAAACCCAATAGAAAAATCCTACAAAATCAAATTAGGTACTTGAACATCGAAAAAAAGAACCGCATTCAAAAATCCATTCGCTGAACACAACGGCGTAGCATAGGCTTTTAGTTCCTCGCAGCTATCGACACTGTCGGCCAGCGCCTTCTCGAAGAGTTAACTTACTCCGCTATCTATTAGGAATTCATAGAACTGAACAATTAATTAAGTATTTAATTTGCAATTACAAATATTTCGGTTAATCTGATTTAAAAAATAGCCTATAGCCTTCTTCAATGAATGGACTATTCAACTAGTCAACACAAAAAGAATTTTCCAATTCATTTTTCATGAGATTACGCGTTCAAACAAACAAACTCTTCAGCTTTATATTATTAGTTAATTGATAAGAAAAATAAGACAATGATGCGTGTATATATATATATATCTATCTATCTATATCTATATCTATCTATCTATCTATCTATCTATATATATATATATATATATATATATATATATATATATATACATACAATTTTTTTTTAGCATTGTTTAGGATTTTGTCTGAAAATTACCCTCGAAATTTACCTCATGGCTAACCCACACCCATTGGATCACGAAGCCCGCAGTCTTAGGTCGAGCCACCGTGGCTATGCATATTCTGCGTTCCAAGCGTTTCATATTATAATATAAATTCTCCCGTTTTTATAACATTTTTTTATTGCTGCTCCACTCTTATTAGTCATAGCGTGTTGTTGTATAGCCTATAGCCTTCATTAAATGAAAGGACTATTCAACACAAAAAGAGTTTTTCAATTCGAACCAGTAGTTCCTCATGTTAGCGTGTTCAAATAAACAAACTCTTATTAGTATAGATACAAAATTAGCAAGTTAAAACAAACGAACTCTATAGCTTTATACTATTAGTATAGATTACTGGCCCTTATTGTCTAAGCTATGTTCCAGGAGCAGTGGCGTAGCTAGGGAGGGGTGGAGGGGGCGGTCCGCCCCGGGCGGCACATTTCGAGGGGCGGCAAATTAACCCTTTTGATGTGGAAAAAAACGTATTTTTCAAATAAATAAATTAATGGTTTTAATCTGTTACTGCAGGCAAAAAGAAAATCTTCAATTTGTAAGTCTTTTGTGTCACTACCAGATTAAAATTACTTATATAACAATATTTTCTGATTTCTTTAAAAAAACTTTCAAAAGTCTCCCTTGATAACATATCAGTACAATTCCTCGTTTTGTTTCTGAGGGGGCGGCAGTGGACAGTCATGGGACCAATGTTTTTTTAGACTGTAGAAGTTAACTCTAGGAGGAAGAAAACAATGAAGTTTTCCACTTTTCACTGTAAGAAAAAATTAACACTGAGTTTTAAGAGAGATTTTTGAAAACCTCCAAGTGGAACGTAACCTTTTTTTTAACTTTAAAAAAATGGTGTCAAGAGTATGAAAGGGGGGATGAAAAATGGTACACGAAACAATTTATTGCTTATCACACGGGTGGCTTTATATGTTGCAGGGTTTATTTAGATTTCTCATTCATTATAAGAGTTCTCTATTTCGAAAGAAGTAAAAGGGATTTCTGTTTTTCGCTTTTGAGAGTAGAAAATCTATCCGACAACTTTGGATCACATATAGTCTGTTTCTTATGGAAGGTGAGCGAATTTCATTTTTTAACATTTGGTTTGGTCCCTCAACTTGGCCAAGCATAGTCTAAAATTGTTTTTTAGCGTATTCAGTTTCAAATAATTCCGGTTGGAAACCTCTCCTAGCTCCACTCTGTAATCTAACTACTTGAAAGATAGCTTCAAAATGTTTTTAGGCGGGAGAGCTCTTTAATCTTTCATCTCTTTTCCTGATGTCACCAAAAACTGCTTAGAAATACAGTTTTCGACCTCAACGTTTAAAAATTTCTGGGGTTGAACCACGAATCCTGTCTTTCCCTCTAACGTAGCAAACACAACCAAAAGGTGCATGTTTAGGACTTTAATTCTGAAAATTTTCCTGGAGAAAACTCCTCTCTCTCTCTTCTAAGGTCTCAACATATAGCCTAAAATTACGTTTTTAAAACTTTGATTCTTCAATATCAATTTTTGAAAACAGCATTTGAACCTTGACTATGCTTTATCTCCTAACGTGATCAATAATAGCTTTAAATACGTTTTTAGGACTTCAGTTTCGAAATTTTTCCGAGAAAGATGCCTTAATCAGCCCTCCTCCCCCCTTATCTAGCATCTCCAAAGATTAAAACTGCGTTTTGGAAACTTCAATTTTGAAAATTTTCCGAGAAAGGAAAGCCGAACTCCTCAGAACTTTTACTAACGTCCCCAAAGATAGCCTAAAATTTCGCTCATAAAAATGTGCGTGGGTGAGAGAGCTCGCTAATTCTTCCTTTTCAAAGATAGCCTAAAATGAACTTCAGTACGAAGAAAGTTCTTGGGAGGGACGCTTCTCTTTGCCTCCTTTTGCTCCTAACATTATCAATATCAAACAAAGTCTAAAGTTTGGCGTCAATTATGAAAAGTTTCCATTAGAGAGCCACCTGGTTTCACAACATTTTTGATGCCATTATATATTAGGCAACCCTTTAACGTCACGAAATGTAACCTAGAATTGCGTTTTTGAGACTTTGGTGCTGAACAAATTTCAAAGAAAGAAGTCGAACCTTCCTTAATCCAGTAAATCACCAAAGATGCCGTTAAAATTGACTTCAATTAAAAAAAAATTTCAGTAAGGAGCCTCAGCGCCTCTCACTAACGCTTACAACTGTCTTAGAATAAATACACCATGCAATTGCGTTGCCAAAGAAAGCGTAAAATTGCATATTTCAGAGCTGAAAGTTTTCGAATTGTGTATCCGATCATTCCCGATTTTCTTGACCTCTCCACAAAGTAGCCTAAGCTGCATTTTAAAACATTGATTTCGGAACATTTCCTTGCGGTGCCCACCGATCCCCTAACGTCAACAAAAAAACACTAAAGAGACTTCAGTTTTGAAAAAAATCGAAAGCAAACCCAACTCGCCCTTTCCCTTCACTTTCTCAAAAACTGCCTCAATATTCGAAATTTTTTACGTAAATTTAGCAATTTTCTCCAAGTGTGGCCCCCTTCCCCCTTCTTCTTCTTTTTTTTTTGTAAGTAGAGTGAAACCTGTCTATAACAACACTGTCTATAACAATAAACTTGTCTATAACGATATTTTCCATGGTCCCAGCAAAATGTTAGCATAAATAATCAACCTTTCTATAGTGATAACCTGTCTATAACAATATTTTTTTAGATCCCAACAGTATCGTTGTAGACAGGTTTTACTGTATGTAGAAAATAATTACGCCTTTTTTTTCTTTAATTAAATTTCTAGTTTTAATTTCAACACTTTTGACAATTTCAAGTGTTAGCTATTCACAACAAAAGGGCGACAAATTAAGGAACCGCCCCGGGCGGCAAACACTGTAGCTACGCCACTGTCCAGGAGCGAAGTTTCATTAAATTAAATATTCTCGAATTATTAACGAACATTTTTTTTTTCAAAACTTAATATAATTCTACATTGCTCTAATCCTCGCGGATTCAAAAATCTTGAGAATATTTTTTTACAAGAAACAAGTAACTTTTTCCTTCGTACGAGTTTAAGCAATTGTTTTAGTTTTTAAAAATGGAAGAGACACAGCTTATAGGCTTTTACACATTTTTAATATGCTTTTTAAAACATTTAATTCAACAGGAATTTAATTACGTAGATAAGTTTTAAATCAACGTCATTTAAACACTGCATTTCGAAAAATTGCGACGTTTTAATAAAAATTAGGAAAATTGCCACTTTTTTTTTGTTAACTACAACATTTATTTTTTTTTCTGTAAAGGTAATGTTCACCTTTTTTGGATCAATATAAATTTTCATTCATGACTCTCTTAATTAAAGAAAGAAATCCAATGATGCAGCACGTACTTGTTATGTTTACACTCCAAGGCGGGACTCGCTACATAATCAGGGAATAGGATTAGGGGCGGACTGGCCCGTCAGACCATCGGCCCGCAGGCTGGTGCGTCCTCCATCCTATGTCGCTTCGATTAAAAAAAAATTTTTTTTTCTCACTCAAGACGGTGCGTTTTTGTTTTGAATTTATTTATTTTTATGTATCTCTTTTAAGTTCGTTTAACTTTTATATTTTTATTATTGGTTTACATTTTTATTTATTTATTTATTGTCGTTTTCGAACCAGTGCACCTTGATTTTTTTCTTTTACGTATTTGAAAAAAAAAAAAAAAATTACGCCCTCGAGCCTGTGCACCTTTTGGGCATCTATATTGGCACCCTCTTGGGGGAACGAGTTCACCTCTGGTCATTTGACATCACTTATTTTTCTTCCGAAGATAACCTGTGCTGCGTCGGAAAATGCAGATAGTTATAATAAAATGTGCATCCAGTTAGATTTAAAACATATATTCATAAAAAATAATATTAACAGTTTAAAATGAAAGTTGGGGCGTAGATTTTGCTCCTTATGGAAAATTTTATTACACATTTAAATTTTGAGAAAATTTACAAAACTACTAAGGAAAAACACCATAACAAAATATGTTCTCTAAAAGTATAATTTTCAGTACCCTCCTCATCTGATTCATTGCTTGATGAATTTATCCTTCTGTCCAAAATAATCGAAATGTCAGTGTTTTTAAAACGATTAAATTGCTTTTTAGCAAAATTTACTTTTATGCAATCTATTTTTACATTACTCCAGAAATAAAAGCATCGCCTTTCCACTAGGATTTTTTTTCTTTGTTTTATTCCCTATATAATTTCCACATGCTATTCGTTTTGAACATATTATTAACCAATACGTCTTACAATTACAAATGCGTTATCAGAGCTTCAAGACTGACCTTGATACATATTTTGCTTTCTAAATGCTCATTTTTCACATCATCAGCAAGATATTCTCAGTAGCTGTCCAGTATCAAGGCTGATATTTTTAGTAATTCCATTTTATTACAAATGTTGCTTCCACCACTTTTCATAGAATCCACATGTGAGATCAAGGTCAGATCACAAATTATGTGCTAACTGTTATTGGGAAAATGAGCAGAGGATGTTTGAACGTTTTGTGCATATAAGGAGGAATGTTACTATTTGCGAGCTACGGGACGCAATTTGCAGTCACAGTGCATCAAATTATCTGGCTTGAGTCGACTTTATGAATCTATTGCATATACATTTATATCGACAAGATCGGTAATAATAAATATTTTTGCTGTTGTCTGTTAGCTTGAAATATCTTCACTTTCTTTTCTCCTTTATTAACCTTTAGATGGAAAGTATCTCATTAAAAAATTAAAAAAAAAAATCTATATTGGGCCATTACATGGAAAGCTTTCATTTTGGGCCGTACGCAACGCTTCATACATTTCATTAAAATAATAACTTAAAAGAGTAATGACCAAAATTTTGTTGTTTAAGAAATCATTAACGTATGTGTGATTTCTTAAAACAAAAAATTTCGTCTTTACCTTTTAAAATTATTTTACTTTTATAAATCATAGGAACCGTTACGTGAGAAACGAAATGACCATTTTCAATAAAATGGCCATGTGCGTAATTTTTTCTTTTGAATGGTTAAAATCTTATTTCAACAAATGAGATGGGTTTCCTTTACGTTGGAAACTTAGCTTTCAAGACCTACATTTTGTGTCATCATTGCTATATTAATAGAGCCAACACATTAAGTAATGCATACAGCGAACTACGAGAGGCTGTCCCGCACGTGACTCATACAAGTAATTTTAAGTAAGAAAGTTATTTAATAAAAATAGTACTGTATAAAGAGCATCTTTGTTTGAATTGTAAAGATTAAAAAATATGCTTATTCCTGTTTAATTAAAATACAGTCGAACTCACTTATAACGAGCCCTGATTTAAGGATAATCCGGATAAAGCGAGGAAATCAGAACTACTTGGTTGGTAAAATGTTAAGTCTATGGGAGACTAATTCGCTTTTAGCGAGCAAACCCCGCTTAAAGCGAGAAATATTTTTGTTATTTATAAAATTTCTATTGATTTATTCCAGCTCAGCTTACCCTTGTATTTGGTAAATTTTCTTTAACATTCCAAGGTCAACCAAAGTTAGTGACAAATCATAAATCCGGAGAACAAGAGATGACAGCACTTCTTTTAATTTGTGGAGTAAAGAAACATGGAAAAATTATGTGTTGTGTGCATATGCGTATTCCTCAAAAACGATGCATAAAAGCATTCAGACAGTTCAAAGCAAAGTAATCAACTTCTTTGGTGCTGTACAGTGATTAAAAAGAAGAAGAAAAAAAGCAACTATGATGAATTTTTATGATTTTTTTTTCACAAACTCGTTTTTTACGAGCACTCGGTTATAAAGAGCAAATATCGCGGTCCCTTTCTCTCAACTGTATCAAGATCTATAACGAAATGTTGCTGAAAATATTTAGTCCGACTGTTCCGCACGTGACGGTGGGAGTAGCTCGATTGGAGATTTGCATGATCCAGAATATTTTTGAAGCATTCAAACGGTTTTTTCACATCGTGACAAAAATCGAAAGTGCAGAAGAGCGAAAAGATTAGTCTCGCAACGAAACCTTCACTGCGTAACGCAAAAAAAAAAAAAAAAAAAAGACTGAATCATAAAAACGTTGTGGTTGAACATTCCATCAACTGCCATTCAGAGCAATGAGTCGGAAAAAGGGAATACATAAAGCACCGGTTTGGCGAATTCGATCTTCTTGCCTTAGAGGCACGTCGCTTGGAGGACCAAATCCAACCTTTGGGGTATTTATCATGATTTCCGATATGAAGCAAGATTATGATGTCTTTATTTAAATCAAAAATTGTCAACGGAAAGCTTTCTCCTGTTTTGGTTTTGTTTTTTAGTACGCTGTAAAACGGGGATTAATTCAGGTTTATCTTGGAAGTTATTTAAGGAATTGTATAGGTTGAGTTTAGTGTTGTTGACTCAAAGGAGAGGGCCAATTACACCTGCTGAGCAATTTTCAAGTGTAGCTGAATGGAAAAAGTATTTGGCTGGCCTCTTTTTTTTATTTTTTTATTTTTTGAGTCTTATTATAAGGTATTTATTTATTTATGCATTGGGTATCAAAGGATTAGCTTCATTTCAGACCTCTAAGACACTCAAAATAAGTTTTGGTGGTTAAACTACTACTAAAAATAATATGAATAGACTCAAACCTGTTTTTGTGCGATGGATAGGGACCGCATAAAAAAATCGCATAAAAAAATTCATTCGTTTTAAACATAACTTCGTCCGTTTTATAAATAATTTCATCAATTGAGCCCCAATCTGATTGAAATTTTCATATACAGCGCAAAAAGTTCGCACAAAAACAGGTTTGAGTGTATTTTATTATGATTAAAATTATCTAGTTGTACTTGAATTTTCTTTTGCGTCGGATTACTAATTTTAAACAAAAGCTAATGAGTCATGGATATTGTTGTTACATAAAATTCGGTAAGACTTCAGTATATGGAATACTTTAGTAAAGGCCTCCAAAACAGTGGAACAAGGAATGAGTAGATTTCTAGTTGATTGTTAGGTATCAATAAAAGACGAAAAGTTTAAGTAAAAAAAAAAAAAAAAAAACCACAAGCCTCTTGCAACCCAATCCATCATTGATAAACATTAAACTTCAGTTATTGTTAACCAAGAGTTTACTTTGATTTATATAGATCGGAAACGGTTGCATAATTGTAAGAAACTATGACAAAAGCTTTACTATGGTGATCATTTGTTAACAGTTTTTTCTGCCCAGTAAGAATGCATAAGGATGCTTTTTAATGTCGTACATTTTGTGGCATAAATTAAGATCACTGATACTTGCGGACGAGGAGTATATTGGTGATGGTACCCCATTACTGTACTCCTTTTCTGGAAAATAAAATTATCTTTTATGCAAACCTGGTCACGACTCAGGACTGAATTTTTAAAACTAGTTGTCATTGACGTTCAGTTACTGGAAAATTTGAGAATTCACCCCTTATGTGTGACCAGTTTGTCCAAATATTCTTTTGTGACTAGATTTTTCAGTTCAAGACTCTTTCAGAATCTTTGCTACACTGAATTATCCCATAAACATTGAGAAATAATTTGTCTGGTACCTAAAATTTTTAATGACGAAAAGTTTTAAATTAAAATTTTTACGATTTTACAATTTCTTTCGGTCTCTGTGTACGTACTATATGGATCTTTTAATGAAGTTTTACGACAATTCGAACAAAAACTTTCACAAATAGCCTGAATTATCTCTCCAGCATTTTCTGACTTTTTAATTGCCAACAATTATATTTAGTTATCGCTAACCTTTATTCTCATCTCAAACGCCTATCCATTCTTCTGTTAAAAGGCAGATACTTCTTTTTGCCAAAAGTAATGAATTCAAGTTTTGTATAACTTATGAATGACAAATAATTTTTTATGCAGGTATATATTGTCAACTGTGATGGATTATAATCCCATCAGAATCTGATCATTGTTACATTAAAAGAAAAAAAATATATAAAAAAGCAAAAAAAGTTGGTAATCCCTCTCTGCAGCTAGAACAATACATCCCACTGCCCCATAGCACACATTATCATAACAAGCTTTCAGGTTGATGAAACAAACAAGTGAAGGCGCCTTTGTTTTGAATGGAGGCATGATATGCATCTTTGAGTAGTTCTCTCATTATAGAAACGTAAAAGGTTTCAACAAGGTATAGATCCAATTGTACTACAATTTCTTTGTTTTTTTATACCCGAAGACTGTATGTTTGTGTTTTAAAAATTGCAAAGAGAAAATCTAAACATTAGTTTCGAGTAAGTTTCAGTGGTATTCGGTGTATGTAGTTCTTACATTTTTGTTTCAGAAAATTCTTCAGAACCAGTTGAGTGTTGTTAAATAATATAAGTATCTTACAATTTAAGTTTATCTCTACAAATAACAAAAGCTCAAAGTTTGTCCGGATCTCTGTTTGTCTGGATATGTTTCTGGATCTCTGTGACGCGCATAGCGCCTAGACCATTTGGTCGATTTTTTATGAAAGTTGACACAAAATTATTTTGCAGCATAGGGGGTGTGCAAGGCATCTCGAAGTGATTTTTCAAAAAATTGATTTATTTTTTTTTCTATTCCAATTTTGAGCCCATTTTCCACATAAATTTGATAATTTGGAGGAGAAATATTTCTTTCACATTTAGAAGTTAATTCATTCGAAAGCTTGAAATTTTCTGCATAAGATGAAGTTTGTTCAAAGTTTCTACGAGCATAAGGAGAGCTTTAAGAATCGTTTTAAGTAAACCAACATCCAAGGCTTACCTTCAGTAAGTCAAACGATTCTAAATGATTAAGCTCGACAATAAAATCAAAAATGAAAGATAAATGGAAATTATTTTTGAAGCGGAAATTAAATTTTCATGTTACCAAGGTTACGTCATTTACTCCCTTTGATTGTTTAGTTACTTTTTTTTTTTCGTTTTAAACATTTTAAAAACGTGCATATCTTGCCGATCAATCCCAATATTTAATGGAAAAGGATTTAAATTAAAATGTGATAGCTGATAGGAAAAAGTCTTCTGCTTTTATTTTCTTAGTTTTTATAGAATTACGTTCAATAAATTATTAAAATATTGAATTTTAACCTTCTTTCTTAAGGGTTTAATTTTGGAAAAAAAGTCTTATTTTGCTCATTAAGCAAGGAAGGGAACCATATTTCTTCTTTAAAAATATTTCTAAGTGTCTTTTGCTGGTTTCTGTTACGCTACTTGCTAAGTTTTCAAATCTGCCAAAAATATAAAGAAATCTTTGAAAAAAAAAAAAAAAAAAACTTAACGCATAGTAGCTGTTAACTGTAAATATACAGGCGATTCAAATGACCTTTTAATATTCTACTACGGGCAAAGCCATGCGGGTACCGCTAGTAGGTTTGATAAAATAACAATGTAAAAAATACAAACTTTGTGAACGATATAATGAAAGCCGTTGTTTGGATGTTTGTTACTACAACTACGCTTTAAATCATCTCAAATGTAGGATTTGGCGGACCTGTATTTTGGAAGTCCTCAGATGAAAATATAATATTTTAGTAGTAATTTAAGTTTTTTTTCAATCGCTATTTTTGTTAGTTATTTAAAATTAAAATTTTATTTTGTCTACTTCCATCCTTATCTCGCCAAAAAAAAAATCTTACGGATCTATAATATTTTATTAAGAAAATTTGCTAAGTTATAGAAGAACAAGAAAATATTTACTGTAAAGGATGTAATACATTTTCATGTATTACCGTTTCTGTAATCTAGTCGATATAGCTACTCAGAAACGTAGAATTTTTAGTTTACACAAAGCGAATCGTTTATTGAAATATTGATAACTCTTCAATGTCAGGGCAGTTGAAAAATGAAAATTTTACAAGGAAAAGATAGCCCCCCCCCCCCGTAAAACAAAATAGAAAACAATTCTATCACCATTTTCCCCACCTGACTCACTTTTCATTGAATATTCAGGACACTATTTTGGTACTGAACTTCAGCCAAAAACAATATTTTAATTATGATGAAAATTCTTAAATACTAACGGCTCGTTAATTTGGCATTTTCATGCAATAGACAAGCGAAATGGGACCAAAACTATCTACTGACTTTCGCTTTGAAAAATATTTTTTGTCCTGCACCACGTGCCATTTTATCACATCGCAGCTAATCAAAAAATTCCGTAAAAGTTATCTTTCTGATGTTAATTAGTTCAAGTTTAAAAACCTAAATATAGAAAGCTGCACAACAATGCAAATAGTACAAAAAAGAAAAAAAAACCTTACACACGTTAGTATTTATTACTTAAAGATAAATCCCCAACAGTAATATACTGCCCTTGAGACTTGTGTTTGATGACCAGAAGACCTCAATGAAAAGAAGGTTAATGGTGGAAATACAGAAATGACCATTCAAGGCGGACGCGGAATGATGATATGATATGGTACTTATCTCCAGTTATGAAGATCATTTTGGCTTTCTTAGACTAACAAGCCATCCTGGGTAAATAGAAACTAATTGGATATTCAATGGAGTGGAAAAAATAGGTTGCCATCAATATATAAAGCTGTGTAATGCATTTCGATGATTTAGATCTTTGTAAAAAATCTTTTTCTTGCTCTGTTAGTTTTTGTAATTAAAATACTTTGAGTTACAGAAGAATCGTCTCTATTATGGCAAACCTTTTTTCTCCTGTTATTTGGTTTGAAAGGAAAATTGATGTAATCAAAGGTCAGAATGGAGTTAATGTTAACTCCTTAACGGCCATAAGCTTTGAGGTAGAGTATGGATATTTGGATACATAAAGCTATAAACTGGTGACGTAAGTAACATGTATGTCCAGTAAAATTAAAATAAAAACGAATGAATAGTCATTTATTGGTTGGCGTTAACTTTTTATTTGTTTTAAAATTTGTTGATAGCGAGTTTCATAATAAATAGCTATTGTTTGATGAATAAAAGTCATTAAAGATAAAAAATTGATGGAAAAAAATCACGTATCTGGTAAAAGAGAAAAAAACTCTACTTTTTTCGCATATAAAATTGTAGCTATACTTGTTTCTTTTAAATTTTTCAGCGTATTCTTTTGGATTTGAAATTATTTATACTTGCTATTGTTTCTGTATCGTTTTTTGAAATAACTTTTAAATTTGAACACGGAATTATGGTAATTATTACTGAGTTCCTTAAGCCATATCTAATTTCAAATTTTCTTATTCCAAAGATATTGAAACATGAGTATCTATAAAATCTTTTTGATTTTCATTTTGTCTGATTTAAAAAGAGTAGGATTTGTTTCTTGAATATGCATTTTTAATGCTCTAAACCCTCATTGATTCGCATCCTATTAAATCGGACTTATCTTAATCCGGAACGCGATTAAGGTATACGTACTGAAAAGTAAAAAGCGAGTGGGTGCAATATTGTTTTTCGTAGTTCGCACTTTGTGTGTGTGTGCATATATATATATATATATATATATATATATATATATATATATATATATATATATATATATATATTGTAATTTTCACTTATGCAGTTTCAGATTTCATTCTCTTGAATTCAAAATGAAGTTTTTACTGTGTACTGTAGTTTTTTTATCTACCTTGGCTAAATTTATAGTTTATTTTGTCTAATCTGGACGTACATTAATTCGGACGGCATGGATCCTTTATTAGTGCGGAATAACGAGGTTATTCTGTAGCATTATAGGTTTCAGATTTTAACGACGCACATTTCTTAATGAAAATATCGTTCTTGATGGTTGCTTTGAGTGTTGCGGTATAACTTTTAAAATATTACGATTTATTAGGGTTGCTTTTGTATAATATTTAGAATTAGCAAAAAATCTGAAAGGATTGAGTGAAATGTATGTCAAATTATGAATTTTAGAAACTTTGCGTAATCAACAGTAGAGCATAGAAAATAGACATGAGAAAATGTTCAAAAAAAGAAGAAGAAGAAGGATAATTAAAATAAGAAAAAACAACGGTTTACTGCAGATTACTGAATACACGTGTTTCGGGGTCTTAAGGAACCCCTTTTTTAACCCCGAAACATGTGTACGCAATAATCTGCAATTTTGTAAAACCAAACATTGTTATTTCTTATTTTACTTATGAAGCACAAAGGTGCACAAAATTCAACTTTAAAAAGGATAATGTTTTAAAACCAGACTACAATCGTTAAAAGTGGAAATTTTAACTTATCAAGGGAATATATATATATATATATATATATATATATATATATATATATATATATATATATATATATATATATATATATATATATATATTGAACTGAAGGAGCAGTAACAGTTCTAATGACTTTGTACAGTGTCGGCATGATTGTTTCATTCATTAAGTCATGCTTTATGTAGTTATTAATGCAAGGGGTTAATCCACAAAGAAATTAAATAATTTTAATAGAGTTCTTTTGTCTGCTCTATTCATTGAGTAGAATGTCTTTACCATAAGCCATAACGAACGGTGAGTGAAGTGACCTAAGTGCGTATAAAAATATCTTCTTTAAAATGCATTAGAATGCTATCAATATCCCCCCCTCCCCTCATGCCTGTGACCATGACTTGCTGTCAGACAAAAAAAAAAAAAAAATCTTACAACGAAAAATTGATGGTACAATAAAACTTATTCTTAGCATTTCAGCAATTTTCTTCCTCAATTCGACCTTTAAAGTAACAAAAAAAAAAGGTAAATAGAAGGTAATGACTCAATTAGACACCCACTACCGTTCTACCAACATCACATGACCTTTTCACACGTTGGGTACCAATAAAGAAAGAAAAATCTTTCAAACCACTAATGCTCCCTAAAGAGGGAAAGATGATAGCTTTGTTCAATGAGTGCAAATACTCAACGCTTTTCTTGAAAAACTTTGACCGTATTTCATGTCTCAGTCATTTTTGTTTCTGCGACCTTATCTTTTTATTTCTTAGCGTCATGAAATAGAGTAAATATGTATGTGTCGATCTCAACGTCACAATATGTATCAATAAATGTACATTTAGAATAGCTTGTTCAGACTTAGTTTAATTATTTCGAATAGGCATTTCAGTTCATAATACTTTGAAATGATTCTGTCAATAGCGTGATACATTCCAACAAAAATTTGTTTTTCCACTACTTTTCTTCCTTTTGCCAATGTTTATAGCTTAAACTTTTGAGTTTATAATACATTACAATAACTGCCTCTCTGCTGATAATTAGTTAATTATTCTTAGGGCACCTTTGGGTGCCAACATTTTAATCTTTTAAGAAGGCTAACAATAATAAAAATCGCATAAATTTTTTTTATGAATGATCGATAGTAATGTTCTACATAGTATTTTCGCATAAAATCCTTCAAAAATGATATAGCAATGAAGTAACATTAGTCCATGAAATATCATTCAAAATTAGCATCCCATCAACATATCGCTTTTTTACTTAGACAACAGAAAGGAATAGTTGGTTTTTCTACACATTTCACACGGCTCTATTAGAAAAAAAAATGTTTCAATGTTCCTCACTTTCTCAAACAAGTAGCTAAATTTAAGGGAAAATAATTGATATGTATGTGCTTCTCTCCTGATACGTATTCAACTGTATGCTAAACGAGCCTTTGAATAACTGGTGTTTCCGGAAAACTTAATTTACGAAACGTCACATAGGAAAAATAAGACTGATAAAAATCATTTATATATTATTTCCCTATAAAATCCTTCAAAAGCAAAGATTATGAAGTAACAATATTTAGCTTACCGTCGAGATAATTACTTGTTTATTTACGCAACAGCATGAAGCCGTTGAATTCTTGATACATTTTTGATAGCTGTCTTACAGGAAACAAATGCTGCAAAAAGAAAAAAAAAAAAACTAAACAACTCAAGACTTATCATTTAAATTTTCAGAATATTTCATTCATTTTATGTTTTTCTTAGAAAATCTATTGTGTGACATAAGTTCGTATTTTCACAAAATTCGCCATTTCCTTAGACTTGGATATTTTATCTTTCTGAAGCGATGTAGCATTACTTGGTTCAAAACAAATATATAATAAATGTTATTGACTTAGGACAGTCAATATTAGTGAATATATTACAGTGATCGGCAGATATCATTATTCTCTCCTAGGTGTTCTTTACAAAGAGGTATAATGCTTAAAAATGCGACATTGAAGGTAATTTCTAAAGAATTTTTTCACACCAATGCACCGTAACAAACAAAATGCAATATATGTTCATTTTGATTACGAAATGTATGCCTTAATGGATGTTCTTCGATGATCATTGCTTCTGTTGCGAAAATTGAATTTTAAAGTTACACATTTCAAATTTCAGAAAATAAAGTTCATCTCAATTATTGTTCGCCTAATTTAGTAATCTTTTTTTTTTTTTTTTGATAGATCTATGTTGTAGTCATTTAACATATCTGGTATAGGAAGTTATTTATTTTAGAAACCTTGCAAATTTATAGACAAAAAGAAGCGAATATCAATAACACATACACACACACACAAATGAATTAATAAACGAAAATGCACATATCGTTGGCACCATGCTAACCTAATGAATGAAAAATCATGTTTTGCAAATTCAATTTTTGCTGTAGTTCTCAAAAAAGGAATACTGGTTGTAACTACTCAAAAGATAATTTGTTACTCTTATAGTTATTTATAAAAATTGAAACATTGAAAATAACCCTAAAACGCGTCAGGTGGAAAGTCATTCAGTGTTTTGGCTCTCCTGAAAAGTGCCAATTTTCACATTCGTTAGTGTCGACGAAATGTTCATCATAACTGAAAAAATACATTATAGACATCTATCATTGCCTCAGAGTAATAGAAAGACATTTAACCCTAGGGATAACACTAAAATATCGTACTGCTGCTTCGAGGTGACGATATATATATATATATATATATATATATATATATATATATCAGTACGGCGTTTAGACTTTCAGGGCAGATACAGTACACCTAGATGACGGGAAATCACGTAGCAATGCATTGTCGAAAACGCTTTCCTGACGCGATAGTATCGACAAAAAGCACAAGAGAAGACGGGACATGAATAAGACAGAGAAAAAAAAAAAAACATGTTTATTATTATTATTATAGCAAAAATGCAGGTCAGTTTTTGTCTGGTGTACACGATAGATTCCATTACGTAAACCGAAGCATCAGATGACGGTGCAAGCGCACACGCGATTGTTGTCTCTTTCGCTTTGGCGTTCGATCTTCAAGACGCCGGAGACGTGAGGCATGCATCACGGCGCGGGGTCGTTATTTCGAACACCCACTTTGATGACGATCGTTGGCTCCTTAATGATTTTTTTTAGTTTTTTGCTGTACTAAAGATAATATACATGTTTTCTTCTCTTATTCTTGTCTTTTCGTTTTGGTGATTTGTGTCGTCACTACCTCGCCAGGAAAGCGTTTCCGACCATGCATTGCTATGTGGTTTTCCATCGTCTAGGTGTACTCTATCTGCCCTGAAAGTCTGTAAACGGCGTACTGATACACCGTATATAGCTCATTTGGATGAAGAGTGCCACAATACGAAGAAATGAAATTTTACAGGAGAGGCGTTTGCAGTTGAACTCTTCAGGCAATTTGCATTAAGAAAAGTAAGTTTGCTGTGCTCTCCAGTGGTAATATTGAAGCAAAAAATCTGTCATTATTTTCCTAAGAAGATAACCTCCTTTGAACGCCTTTAAGTGAAAAAAAAAAAGAAAATAAAATTTTCGCATTTTGGCAAACATCTTCCAAACAAGCTATATATATATATATATATATATATATATATATATATATATATATATATATATATATATATATATATATATATATATATATATATATATATATATATATATATATATATACAGTAAAACCCCTCTTAACGGACACCCCTCAAAGGCGGACAACTCTCTTATGCGGACAATTTTTAATTCACCAGTTCCAATGCAAATAATTATTAAACCCCTGTCCTGCGAACACCTCTCTATTGCGGACAAAAAAAAATGTCCCGTTAGTGTCCGCATTAGAGGGATTTTACTATACATGTATGTATATTTCAAAAGTTGCTTCAATGACTAAAATAAAATAAAACCTTGATGAATTCTGCGCAATACATGTTTCTTATTTTTTAAAGAAACTTCGAAAAAAAAAAGAATCTTGGTACTTTTTGGGAGTGAAGGTAACGAAATTACGAAACAAGCGTACCGCACGACATATAACTATAATTCTTAAAAAAAAAAAAAAAAAAAAAAAAAAAAAAAAAAAATCCTAATTAATCATCAAACGAAAAGAAATAAGCAGTTATTTTTAAAACTCCGCATCTGAGGTTCTGCACACGCTTAAAGTTTCACAATTAAAAGCGAGAGAAATCGCCGATCTAGTCCTGGATGCAGCCATAAGGTGACGCTTGAACATTCTTGTTATGCCATCCGTGGATAATTTTCACCCTCACTCCAGTCTTTTTAAGAGTAAGTGAGGGGAACAAATAATACCTTAGACTCAGCAGTAACCAGCAATGAATTGAGTGCTACGCTCGACTTCCCGCTACGAAAGTGTAGAAGATTTTTAATGTATATTTCATGTTCTTAGCGTGAATATTTCTCAAATGGTATTTAATTACGTGTGGATGAAACGCTTCACTAGTGATGTTTAAGTAAATGCCCGTTGAGGTGAAGGTACAAAAGAATTTCAAGACATTAGCGATGACAAATTTGAATTATTAATATTATTATTTTGAATTTTAATTGCGCACTTATAAATAATTAAATACCTGGACAAGATTTTCAGTTGCGGGCAAACTTTGCTGTTTGCACCAGCCACAGGGCGACTAAATGATGAAAGTGATGATTTAAAAAAAAAATGTCTTTCAATCATCACCTCAAAAAATAATTTAATGATCTGAAAGTGTATCAAAATCATTACCTCAAAATATAATTTAATGATCACAAAGTGTACAAAAGGCATTAAGAAATTGGTAAAATCTTCCACCAAGGTCAAGTAAGTCTTTATGAACTAATTTAATAGAAATATATAATTTACATTAATTATTGCTTTTAAGATTAGTAATTTTAACAATAGAAAATAAAATATTCTTTAGCACTTAGAGTTTAAAAAAAGTGGAAAATTCCAAAAAAGTAGCCAATAGTAAAATTGTTACAGCCGGCTTTGTCGACTAAAGAATTTCTCTTTAATTTCCAGTTTTGTTCCGAGGTGTGTTAGAAATATGACACAGATTCCAGAACAAATTGATCGACATTAACTATCAGGAAAAATATAGATTAAATAAAACCGACGTGGCAATCTACTACATTGCAATAAAAATCGCCTATAAATGCTCCGAAGTTGTAAATAATCCTTTCTTCGGAGAGTGGAAAAGAAGCTATAAGACAAAATATAATAGCTTCTTTTTTTTCACCTAAGCTTCATTTCACAACTGGTGAGTTTGAAATAATTGATGATAACTTGCTCTAAATACTATATGCGTAAATTATGAGGGTCATTAAGTTTAATACGTTCACGAAAAAAAAGACGTTTACACATTTTTATTTCATTTATTACATAAATAAAGATTTGATTTTTGTCTTAAAGTGATGGTAAAAAGATACAGTGCTTACTGCTAGAAATGCACGAAATGTGGATGCTTCACATGCCAAATCGATTAACTCCATCAAACAAAAGTCGAGAAAAGTGATGAAGAAGATAGTGTTATCTATAGGAGTGAATGGGGACCTCGTGTTACATTTTTTGCTGAACCAAAAGTTTAATATAAATTCTCATTCTCAGCATTGATTAAGCACTATTAAAGCCAAAATGAGGATTTTTTTTTAAAGAAGAGTTAATCGATTTGATACTGAGGCATCCATATATGCTTTTTTTTTTCATGCTTCACATTGATATGTTAATCTGTTTCCCGTGTTTGGTCTCAAAATGCTCTTTTTAAGCGCTTGTTTATCATTTGAAACCAACGAAATATGATAAATAAATACCTTTGTGCTGAACAGTAAAGTAAGAGAAAACAACGTCAAAAAAGCACAAATTGCAGATTACTGCAGAAACGTGTTTCGGCGTTACATGGAACGCCTTTTTCAATGCAAAAAATAATGAGCTTGTGGATGAAAAGACATCCGACATAAGCTAACTTCTGCTTTTCTGACGTTTTTTCTTACTTCAACGAAATATGTTTATAATTGATGCTTTGAGTTTTATACAAATAGTTTGAGTACGCAATGTGTCAGTTTGAAACATCAAGAAAACTCCATTACAAATTTTAATTTTCAAACTCTTTGCCAATAACTCATAAGATATTATTTATTATTTAATATCGACTCTCGATTCTTACCACAAACAGAAAATAGAGCATTCTTGAGAGGTGATAAACGTATTGTTACGTCTCCATAAAGCGGCAGATGGTTGTTGTCGTTTAACAAGTACTCAGTGGTGGTTTTTGAAGTTTTCAGACTTTTTAGGCTCAAAAAAATGCTTAAAAGGAAATATATTATCAAACAATATATTTTTTTTTTAAATCTGGAAGCTTCTTGTGAGCCGGACAAATTCTGTTCGTGGACCGTAGATTGGAGACGCATGGTTTAGTGTATTCAAGTCGAATAAATACTCAGGGGATCTTTTACACGCAGCATAATCAATCATTCGACATGGACGCTGGCGATTTTCTACATCTTGAAAATCAGACGACATGGACGCTGACAGTTTTCTACACCTTGAAAATCAGACGACATGGACGCTGACGATTTTTTACCTCTTGAAAATCAGAGGACATAGGCAAGACGATTTTCTACGTCTTGAAAATCAGAGGACATGGACGATGTCGATTTTCTACATCTTGAAAGTTCTCCAAGTAGACCGGGTTTGAACCTACAATGAAAGACGTAACAGGCCGCAACTCCGAACTACTACCCCACCCAGTCGACAATTCCAAAAGTATTGCGTTTAGTATTTAAGGTTCAAATTTCAAGTTCTCCAAAATGCATTTACATGTGACAAATTTCAACTGCGTATTAACATAACATAAAATGTTACCAAATTCTGAAATTATTTGAGAAAAAATTAATCCTTAAGTTTTAATCCTGAAACCTACACTGTATTTTAATATAAACCATGCATCACTATAGTATGTCTTCCTTATATAGCGGTATGAAATAATAATTTTTTTTTCTTTTTTTAAATTCTGTTGAAACTGAGAAGATGACGGAAGCTCTTTATAACTCTGAGAATGACCCCGCTATGGGAAAAGAAAGACAAACAAGACTTGTGTAATAAAACAACTCAATGATGAAAAGATTACAGTTATGACTATTTATTGTTATAAAGATGTTAACTATATGTCTTTTGTATATTCCCATCTTGTTATCTGATTGAAAATTCCTATTGTATTTGACAAGATGCAGTCTAGTATATCTAAACACCAAAGAACTACTTTTTATTCATTTACCGCCGCTCAGTATTTCAAGATATGATTGGATTCTTTCATTTCAACTGCCTTAAATATTTTCTTTGCTATGCATGAAATCAAGTGCAAATAATCGCTTGCAATCCTGTCTTTACATACACTCGGAACAAGCCTTTAAATTGGCATAATACTGGCTTAAAAAAGACTTGTTTATTTAATTTAATCTATTAAAAATTAAGATTACTCCTAACTCACTTACTTTGTTTTATAAAAGTGCAATTGTGTATTTATTCCAAATACATGCTCACATGTTTAAAAAAAATCGATATTTCATTTCAAATTTGAATAAGAACTGTAGCATTTCAGAAAACAGTTGCTACAGCCCCCTTTTTTTTCAAACGACACCGAATAATGTAGAAATGTACACCCACTCCCTATATGTTCTCATTTCACAATTTTTCAGACAGAAAGTGCTCCTTAAGTACATATTAGAATGAGAAATGTATTCATATAGCAGATGTGTTTTAATTTTCTAATAAACCATCAAAGACTGATAAACATCAATTAGCTTGTCATAAACTGAAAATATATGCAGATGAAAATTATGGTAAATGTTTTTCTTACAAAAAATTCATTGAACCAACCAAAATCTTTTAAATAATTTGCTTCTGTTCAGATTCTTATTTTTTCAAAATGTAATTGAGAACGGAATTGCTTCTATAAACCATATCTTAGTTAAGTTTGTTAAGTAATTAATTGAAGTATTCTCCAAAGATTTTTGATCTTGAATCCTAGTTATCAATTAGCACTCAAAAATTCACTAAACTATTACGCAATAAATGTGTGACAATAAAGTTATGAGATACAAAATAGTAAATATGCTGCTTATACATGTTTCAAAATTACTGGAAACTTCTTTTTCAGTGCAAAAAGTTTATAAGGAAAAAAACGCCTAAACATCTAACTATGTTTACTTTATCACTGACTTTCCAAAGGTCAAATATTTTTGCATTGAAACTCTAAACATGTAAATGCAACATAGTTTTCCTTTTTGTACACATCACTACGTTATCAGACATTTAATTTCTTTGCTAAGGTGAACGTTTACTATCTCTTATCAAGTATTTCTAAAAATAATTAGTTCTCAAGTATTCAGATTTTTTTTTTTTTTTTTGCTTTGTTTCATTTTTCTTGCTTTCTTTTTCATATACTTTTCTATTTTTCTCAATGTAAGAAGCATTCCTGAAAGCTAGTAGCACAGGAAGTCACATAAAACTGTAAGAGCGAAATCTATAAAAAGGGGAACGGAATATAATTTGCAAGAACTTTTATTATTTCATGTTTCTTGCAACCGAACAAAAATTACAATAACTGCATAATTATTAGTGCTTGGTAAAATTAAAAACACTTTGCATTAAGTCTCAAAATAAGTAAAGCGGGTAGGCATGTGTGTGAGTGTAGGATATGAACCCAAGGGTGCTCGTTGGGGGAGCAGCATTGGAAGGGGAACGTTGAGGTGGAGCCACTGTCCAAAAATTGAAGGACGTGGACACAATGGAGCTGCAGAGGGACGCGGGGGCAAAAATTGAGTCAAAGGATGGACGGACGGACACCTAACTCTAGTAGTACAATCGGTTGGGAGATAGTTGGTCAACGGTGAAGCTTATGGTTGGCCAACGGTAGGCAATGTCCGCTTTGGCAACCGTAACATAATTAACCATTTGCCAACGAAGGGCCAACGATTTGCTACAGTGCCTAACAATTTCCCAACGATGGCCCAACGAAAATATTTACGGCTGGCCCAACGATGCCCAGAAACTATAGGGTCATCGTTGGCTTACGACCCTTGCCAACCCACCATACTCCACCGGTTTCTACCGTTAGCTACCGTTGGTCAACCATCTCCCCACCGTGCGTGCTATTTGGGAAAATTTTCAAGGGAGAACAATAAACAATTCGTAAATGTTTAGAAAGAGGAAATTACTTAAAAGTTCTAAAACCAGCATCAATAGTCTTTTAACATTATCGTATCATTAATTAAGCTAACTGCTCTGAAGTTTGCACATAAGCTCTCTTACTTTAACAAAGCTGACCTCAATAAACCAAAACGATATTTTTTGTATCATTTTAAAGCGTCCACAATATTACTCAATGCCAGAATTGTTATCATATATCTTAATTCTGTAAATATATTCTTGGTCGTTATCAGAAGAAAGCCAAGTTTGAACTTAATTCAATTGAAAGTTTATTATAAAATGTACTCAAGTACACTAAAAACATACACATACGTCAATACGATATGAAATGAGTATTGTGTACCAGCTTTCATTAATGCGTGTGTGCCTGCGTGTGTGTGTGCGTTTGCTTTTCTATTTTTTGATTTTTCTCTTTTGCCTTTTGATAGCGTATTGAGTCAACATATTCGTGTGTTAAGTAAGCAACATTTCATTTAAATATGTTCGCTATCAATTTTAAAAATCTATGATATACTGCATTCATCGCTTCGGTTTCGTAATAACATCAAAGAAAAAATGAACTATAAAACTTGCTTTAAGAACAGAAGGCAACATTTTAAATAAAATTATACAACGCAAAATTCATTCAAAATGTTCATCCCACAAATTTTTCTTATCAATTCTATGATGAATGTCTCAGTGCACAGAGACAATTCTCAGTTAAAAATTCATATTTAATCTTTTATTGGTAAAAAGGTTAAGATGAGATACTATCAATGATATTTACATGTACCTGTTATAAATTTATTGGTAGCTTAGATTCTAATAAATTGTGTGTAAGTTAGAGGTAAAATTCATGCGAGAATGAGTTTAGTTTTGCCAACTATTGACATTTTTAGATTACAAAAATATAGATAGTCAATCAGCCTTTCTATGAAAATCAAGAAATTCAGGAATAAAATACTGCAACTAGCAAAAAATAAAGCTTACAGATTTACGAAACATTAGTCACCATTACTTCCTAAACAAAATGTACCGGTCTTGTTTAGAATAGCTTCTGTTATGATTATGCCGTTTTGGATGATTTACAAAATAATTAGATATAACATTATTAAAAAATAAGACTTCAAAAGTAAGATTATTGATTCAATGCAGAATTAAAATTGTCAATTATTATGAAATATCTGTAAAGTATAATAAGAATAAAGGGTAAAAATCATCAACTTCTTGTAAGCAGCAAAACAATCGTTCGTTTCTTTGATCACTACCGATCAAGTCTCTCATCGCGTTCATGTAGCTTGCAGCAATAATAGATTTACTTCTCAATGTTCACCCACGCCAGGAAATAACGCAAGAACCGGAATCTTAGTTTCCTTAATCAATTTTCTTTTGATGTCTTATTCAGCACTTTAGCAAGATTTATTGTTTCAAAGAAAACTATTGAATGAAGGGAAAAAAAACAGGGTTTTATTTAAAGAATAGCACACATTTGACGATATTGCACTGAACTTGGTTAAAAGACGTTTAAAAACTAAGAATTGATTCGCAGTAATGGCTCTAATATACTCATTAGTTGTTAATAAAAAGCTTTAAAAATTTTTAACTTTTCTAAACATAGAAAAAATAATTGATTTTTGTTAAACGTGTAAAATACTTATTTTTTTTCAATTATAAGCATTGAAATATTCCTTAAAATAATCTATTATTCAAATTTAACATTGAGTATTAAGTTTGAATGCTCAAATAGTATATTTGAGTATTCAAATTTTCTACCTTTACAAACGTGCTTTACAGCGTAAATCACTCACTTTATTCAGAATCCTCAAGAATTTCTTTTAAAAATTTATTACATATTAATTATTAGAAGAGAAAATATGTATATTACGTAAAAAGCCTTATATTAAAACGCAAAGCCACCTACCTAAGTAACGGCCATTCTAAAAAAATTGGTCACGAATGGAGCTACGCACCCATTGCAGGTATTCGTAGCATTGCAGCGGCTCATTAGGATGGTACGGGGGGAAAATATTAATTTTCGAATTGTTATAGCGTGTAAAAGCTGCGATTAGGGAAGAGTTGAAAATAAAATAAATAGTTTATTTTCAGTGATGTAGGATGACAAAGCTGCGATCAGTAAAGACTTAATACAGAAATAAAACAAATTTTATAGAAATTAAATTAATTTCTTCCGATCCCATAACAAGCCTGAATATTCGAAAAAAATCGAAATTTTTATTTGTAATTTTTTATTTTTGCTTCGATGCTTTTTTTTTAAAGCGAAGCATTGCTAAAAGTTGAAACGGGTGCTACTGTAAAGAAAAGTTATTGTAAATATGCTTACAAATCACCTTTTGATTCCCTAATTCATGAAAATTAATGAAAAATGAAACCTTTTTCGCATTAAAAAAAAAGGTATCTGAAAAAGGATCTTGTTTGTAAAGAACGAAAGATTTACGTGACTGTAAGATACCCTCGCAACATCGTCCTCTAATTAAACCCTCTCAATAATTATGTTTATTAAGCAAAGGTCTTCGCAACCTTTTTAGCGAACGACACTAAAGGAAAATAAAGACTGAAAGAAAAAGAAAATCCCCTTCTCATCCAATTTGTGAAAAAAGTCACAAACAAACATTTTTTTTTTAAAAAACTCAAACGCGTTGCACAATCTAAAGATATTATCCAATATCCATTTTTCTCCGGTAATTTAGTAATCACCAATCACAATTTTTCTGCTTTATAGCGCCTCGAAAATAAATATTCCGTTTTCTTCACACGCTCCTATTACATAGGCTAAAACTGAGTACACTCAATTACTTTAAAAACAGGTATCTTCTCTCCAGAACTATTGATATACAGCAGCATTGCGAACCATTAAAATGTAACGCAAATGTCCTTCATTATTGGAGAAAAATGTTTCAAAAAATTGCATTTTTTTAATTTTGGATTTGAGGAAATCCAAAAAAAAAAAAAAAAAAAAAAAATCTGTTAAAAGAGAAATTAATTACTTTTCTTAAATAGCATTACCAGTTGCAAATCTTTTGTCCTACAGCATAAAAAAAACATTGGTGCAAATTTTTTTAAAAATCACTGCATTACAACTAGAAATAATAGCCAAGTTTTAAAAAAATACGTATTTTTGACAATATATTTACGTTTATCTGGTTTACAGTTGAAACCATCGATATTCTGAAATGTTTTAATAAAATAATAGAGTTAATAACACGTTGATTTTTTTTTTTTTGAAAGTGAAACTTTTAAACTAATATTTTCTCTTTTATGCGTTTTAAACTTATTTTCCTACGCTTATTGATCACTGAATAGGTGCCGAAAAATTTACGTAACATTTTTTTTCCAAAGTTAATGCTTTTTTTTAATAACACACTGTGAATTTATAATTGGGTAATAACTTCTTCACATTAATCACATGCTGCTTCTTAATTTTTACTTGATTCTGCAAAATAAAATATTTTCTATCCTCGTGATATACTGCAGTAATCCGTATAATGAGCGTATCTGTGTATTTTTGCTTTAGCAAGTTGTTTAATCACTAAAAGAATTACTTTCAATTATGAATTGGGGTATAATCTTTTAATTCAGGCAGGTTATTTTAATTGAATTTAGTAACAATAATAGATGCACATAATACCACCTTTCTAGGACCGTCTATTTATTTAGCGAATCGTCAGGAATTTTGATCAAGGTCAAAACAACAAAACTACAAAAAAAAAAAAAAAAAAAAACTACAAAACACCAAAAAATGCAAATATAAACGAAAAATTGTTTAAATCATGAAAAAAAAAAGTAAAAAACAAGGCAGAGGTGTTTCAAACAAAATTGTTTTCGTTCTATTCACACTACTTTTTAAATAAATTAAGGGGATAACAGATAAATACTTTCCCAGAATCCTACGTTTTCAAAATTTTCAACAAGAAACATTTATTAAAATATTTCATTTATTTTTAACCTTATTTTCAATTGATATTTTCCCGACATTTTCCTCCTTTTATGTTCTTTTTCTTCACTTATACGGAAAATTATGCTAAAAATGTACCACTGCCACATAAAACTATACTTTACAATATTAATGGTTTCTTCAGCTATATGAGGCCAACTTACTATTTTTTAATTTTGCCTCTTTGGAAAGAAAAACTAGAAACGAGGTGCGGGGGGGGGGGGAGGGGGGGTAAATTTTATCAATTTCTGTTGATTTTGATATGGTACCGATCAACGATGTTCCCGTGCTTTACACTGCGAAATATACTTATCAATGGTACGGTATTATCAAAAGGGCTAGTGATGAACATAAGAAATGAATAATTTTTTGGACTAGCTTAATTCTAAAAGTAAAGTCAACGGGGGAAAAAAACTTTGTCGTTAGAAGTTTGTAGAAGCTTTTATAGAATACTTTTACATCCATAAGTTCGTATTTTTAAGCATTGAAAAGAAGGCTCATTGTAACCCTGAAACACGTGCCATTTTTTTTTTTTTCTTCAAATTCCATCTTTTTTACGTAACTGATTTCTTTTTATACATAAGCTCTTATTTCTGCCTTGAAGCTGCTTGTTACTAAACACGTATCAAGATGTTTTTTCTTCTTGTTTGCGCTTTTTTACGTTACTGATTTTTACTTCCTTTTACAAAAAAGGAAGTATTGTATTCGCGAAAAAAGCTTCACTCAAAAATTGGCCATAATTTCCATTTTGCTCACCCCGAATGAATGTTGAGTTTTTTTGTTTTTTTTCAACTCAACCACACGTGGATAAGTGCCTAAGAACGTATTGTCACCCGAAATATCCATTTTGACCATCCCCGAGGTAGTTACAACGAGTTTTCTTGTGATGTCCGTATGTACGTATGTGTAGATGTGCGTATGTGTGTATGTATGTCGCATAATTCAAGATTGGTACGTCCTAGAAAGTTGAAATTTGGTACGTAGACTCCTAGTGGGGTCTAGCTGTTCACCTCCCTTTTTGGTTGCATTCGAATGTTCCAAAATGGGTCTTTTCCACCTTTTTGGGGGGAAAATTATTGTTAATTTCAATGAAAACTCAAGTGTGTTATAAATTGGCAAACACTTGGCGGTATATCGCCAAGCTTTTGGTCGCCAACTTGGTGACAAATTTGGCGAAACTTTTTTTTTTTTTTTTCAAATCTGGTTTCATTTTGGCCGCTATTGGCAATATTTAGAGAGTTGACAATTGAATCACATTAAAATGTCCAATACTATGAAAATTAATCTGTATAAAGGTTTTTTTTTGCTCCGGTTCGCAACAAATTTGGGGTAAAATTATTTAAAGTGTTTCTTTGCTTAATCCAAGGCATTACTATCATTAAATTGACGTAAAAGGAAGTCTTGTGATGCACACATTAGCTCGTTTGTTTTATTTCCAACTCTGTTAACAATGGTATTAATTCATTTCGTAGATTGATCTTATTTTTAAAATATCCTACATTCACAAAACGTTATGTTTGTCAGCCCGTCTTGTGTTTTATTTCCCGTTTTAAACGCTTTTCGTCACATAATGTATGAGCAGATTATGTGCTTCATTCTTTCAAAATATCCATGATCGGTCAACCTGGGAAGACACAGGCATACACTACGCAGACTGCGAGACAAAATGGAACGTCTTAAGTATGAGAGTCAATGTTAAATTGCCGCATAAAACTATACATTCCAACCGTGTAATAACCTTTTAAGCTTCAGTGTCGCTTTGAGCTTTAGTGGTAGGATGGAAATATCCAAGTGTTGAAACCACTCCACGGTAAAACAGACATCGACCCCAAATGAGAAGCAATAAAGGAACGATAACAAAAATTTACACATCGGAAATACGTGTTCTGAGGCCCCTTTTGGTTGCCTCTGCTTCATCCGTCTCAATACCCTGCAGGAGATAAGTGCTCAAAGATTCCACTCCACTGTGTTCAGTGGAACATAACAACTTGGGAGCCATTGTTTATTGAGTTGCACCTTATGCCGAGATGTGCCTACGCAAGGAAATGGAAGACTTTTTATGACCTTGAGAGTGATGTGATGGATTAAAAAGATTTGGATGTAAAGCTAAATGTGATTTCGTGTATTCTTGCGTGTTGCGTGAAATGTGGTGTGGATGACACACGCGTTCATTGTTGTTGGCGATATCTTTAATTTGCTGTGGTGTCTAGATCATGTTTTTTTTTTTTTTTTTTTTTTTTTTATATATTTCACTTGTATCGAGAACGAACGGATCTAATAAAATGAGATCAATCACGAAAGAGATTTCACTGATTGAAATTATTCGTTCAGTCGATAAGTATAGGAAAGTTAGAAGATTCTAAAATAATTCTAATATTGACATTGTTTTTGTTTTTTATAGATCGTTTTCGAAAGATATTACAGTAGAACCACAATTTAATGATTGTCAAGGGACTGAAAAAAAATATTGTTAAATCAAGGATATCGTTAAATCGAGGAGCATAGATATTTAATGATGTCAAATCCGGACTAGTGAAATGTATCATTAAATTTAGGAAATCGTTAAATCGAAGTTATGTTTACTATTTCCAGATGCATAATATTTTTTGCTTAGTTGCGATTGTAAAATAAATATTCAAAAATGAAATTCTAGAAAATAATATCCATTGTGGTTCAATGATAAATGAATATGTTATAGTGACCTTTCACCCTTATTGCTATTTGGAAGAAAGTAATTCGATAAACAGCGATGTTAATATCCACCACATATTTACATTTAATATTTTGCAAATTTTCGTAATTAATCGAAGAAACGTTTTATACGTATTACTTACGTGTACGTAAAAAGAATTTTACGTACACGTACAATAAAAGCATTTTTAATGAACTTGAAAATTCTATTTTGTACTGTGTATCATCACGCAGTTCTTAATATTCCATTGTGAGCGAAATTTTAAAAGTTCTGTTTCTCTTTTGACTGATAATTTTTGCAAGAAATTTGTACGAAAGGAATAGTTATGTCTTTGAAACTTCGGATGCGCAGCAGTATTAAAATAGCCATCTTTTACAATTTAAAATTATTTTACCATTTTTAAATCTCACTTTTTCAAACATAATCGTCAAAATTTCTCGTTTGAAATAACCGACGAAAAATACTTGAGAGGAAATTTATTCGTTGAAGTGATGGGACACACTTGCATTGCACAAAACGTCACATTTCAAACTTCCATGTCATTTGAAACATACTATCTTATTTTTGTTTAGCCCCAAATTTGAACGTTTTCTAAATGGCAGTAGCAAATTTCTACTTTTCGTTGTCCAGACCACACAAGCAAGCCCGCTAGTGGTCAGAGCAGTCTGACTGCGAGGTCACCGGGTTCGGTCCCGGGTTCGAATCCCGGCACGAGCGTGGATGTACTTTCTCTCTCCTGTCCTTGTCCTTCTTTGTGTGAATGTGTTGTTATGCTGTGAATGATTGTCTACCCTATAAACGGGTTCTTATGACATGTGTGTACTGTGGAAGTCGGACTTTACACCAAATTATGGTACAGTTGGAAAAGTGAAGCAGCGCAACCAAAATTACCAGTCTATCTGGCGCTCAACAACAAAAACCACAAAAGCAAAGTTTTTGTCAGAGTAAGATGATTTTCATGTTTTATGATGGAACAAATTAGAAAATAGTATTAATTACCAAGATAGAAAATCTTAGTGTTATTAAACTTGCAATTTCTGTAACAACTATATGTAAGATAAATGTACTTCAGATACTGTTTTTGATCTGAGCGATATTTTATTGCAGCATTTTGAAAATTTCAAAACATTTCAAAATATTTTAAGATTAAATCATAATTTTCAATACAATATGTTTCACAATATTTTTCAACAAGATTTTTTGATGTAAATATATTCTATTTCCGTTAAAGGTTAAAATTTTTCTTACCTTAATAGTGTAAGTATGAAGACGAGATTTCTATCTCAACCTTTATGAATTTTTGTTGTTTACCCTTGCGTAAAAAGTAAAATTTGAGAGAGAAATTAGATTCTTGTGATATGATCAAAATAAATGTGTTGGATTATTCTAGGGTAAAATGTATGATTACAAACAGTTGAGTTACATGAAGAGTGAAATATACGATTAAAATAAATTTCTTAGATTTATTCGAGAGTCATAAACTTATTAATTTCGATTATTTTCTGGAAATTGTAGTCTTAACAGTGGGATATGTTGAATAACATTTTCCTGCCTTTTTTTCTTTTTTTTTTAAATTAGACAGAAGTATCACATATTTTATTAGAGAAAGATAGATTTATTATGCACATTTAAATATCAAAGCCATTCAATTAGTTAATTACGAATTTAAATATTAGCAATCAAAACAATGTAATTTTAATTACAATATTCTTTAAGTATAATACTGAAGTTACATTGTGCCACATATAATATAATAACAAGAGGACGTATATCCTTAGATAAACATTAAAAAAAATGGATAAAATAAACTAATAAACTTAAATTATCAACGTAGCTTACCTTTATCAAAAATTATCTAAACATGGTTTAACAATTAAAAATGTAAATAAAACAATCTTTCTTAATGCAACTGCACTCTGGGCCATTAGCCTGCCAAAGTTGATAAAAGACGACAAACCGATTTCTAACGTCCCGCCCTACAATGACAGCAGACCCCCTCCGTAAAATCACGACGAAGTCTACTTTAAAAGCTTTTAAGCTTCTTCCCATCTTGCTATAACTGAAGGATTGATAGGATGATTTAGTGGCAGCAGATACAAGTGGTACGTTTACATCATTCACATTCGTCTTCACATGAGAAGGATACATTTTTTAATTAGGAACTGTTTAGCACATGAAGAAATGTTTTAAATATTAATCATATTTAAAGCATATAAGAATAAGTAAATTTTTATAAGTTTGCAATCCCCCATCACTGATCAAAACAATAAAGTTGGCGATATCGAAGACAGTAAATCAGCAGGAGAACTTCAAAACCGCTATTAAATGAGCCCAAACTATATGCATTTTTTTTTCAATTCACGGAAGGCAAAATTGTCTTTCGGTTAAGTGACAACTTTATTTATTTGGTGGTACTTTATTAACTGTAAATAATAATAATAATAATAATGATATTTTTGCATAAATTAACGAAATTTAATTCACAATGCATAACCTTATAGAGAGAGATGCACTTGGAATATTTACAGTTGCTTTTTGTTTCTGTTTATAAAACTTCAAAATTCCTTAGCAGGTCTTCTGATAATGTGTGCTCACTTTACTAGGAAAACAAGCTTGATACCCATAATCTAAAACAAGCACGTTTCAAGCAGCTTTTCGACTAAAAAGCTCATTTAACTCTCCTAGAGCGTTACTTAGGTTCAAAATAATAAATTAGTCAAGAAAAACTATGTTTTTTTTTATAAACTTAAACCCTTATTTACAAAAAACTTAGATGACTTCAGCACTTAAAAAAAAAAAAAAATCGTCAAGTAAAGTAAGAAGGTGAAAGTAGATTGACGGGAGCTGATTTTCATTCAATCCATCTCGCTGTTAACATTCTGGTAATTTTCAAACCTTAATATATTCATTGAACTTTAAAAATAAACGAATGAATAAAAACCATGAAAAAAAAAAAGCTAGTAAATAAAACAAATAAATCAACGAAGTAAGCCAAAAATATGTGCATACAAATCAAATAAATAAATCACGCCACGAAAAAAATCAACGCAATAACGTATCTAACTGGGGGATCCACCCCCTGCTCGCTCGGCTCGCAGGTGACAGTTGATGATTTTAATGGTATTTTTATCAATTCATATCTCCGGAACATTCAGTTATAAAGGGGTGAATCTCGGCGGAATAGCTTTTCCTGAGTGTCCTATATTTAGCGGTACAGTATTGAAATGACAGACGTTGACAGTCCGGAGGAGATAAGGTTATAGACAGACACACACACACACAGACACGCAGCTTTTAGTAGTGTTGATAAAATCTAGTATATGCTATAATAATTTTCAGAGTATATTTTTACTATGCTACGTTAGAGCGAAAAATTCAAACTTTAATCTGAACAGTACAAATCAATAGAATTCAGTTAATTGTATTAAAATTCGTATAGTTACGTGCCATCGCTGTGTTTTTTTTTTGCCAAGATGGTTAAATTTCTTGTCAAAAGCACAAACAACAGCATTTTGTTAAAATTTCAAATTAATAAGCCTAAAGAATCAGTGTTTGCAATATATATATATATATATATATATATATATATATATATATATATATATATATATATATATATATATATATATATATATATATATATATATATATATATATATATATAAAAGGAAAAAAAAACATGTTTTATACAATTCAGAATCTTTTTTCCCTTTTTCGAACCGAAGCTTTTGAGGTCCAAAGAACAGACACTTATATAATATCATAGTAAGATTAATGATAATTTCAGAATGTACAGGTCGTAAAATAATCATTGATTTCATGTATTTATTTACACTTTAATTGTGAATTTGTGTGCATGTAAATTGTTTTTTAGTTTTCAAAAAGAAAAAAAAAGTTACAAAAAAACTTTTTCTTTACTATTACAATAAAAAAGAGCAATATTCGAACACAGTGCAATAATTTTCGCAAATTTTGAAAGTATTTCAAAACACTATGAGAAGATCCTTATCAAGCTGCTGACTTAGAATAGTCACACGAGTGGGTTACGCAAAACCACACAAAATATAGTAAATTTTTCTACTTAATTTGAGAGAATATGTACAAAATACTCTAAAAAAGTTAACGACTCTCGTATTATCCCTATTTTATTTTCTAGGTTTTGCTCAAGAAACTCAAATGAAAGCGCAAAACTCACTGCTTGATGAGAAATATTTTTATCAAACATTATTTTTACCACGTCGTTTGTCTTTTTTTCGTTACTTGTTGTTTTCATGTTTTTATTTACTGAATTTACACACATAGCGTAAGTCTTGTGTTTACAATAGTACAGAAGAATAAAAAAACTAAAAAAAGATATAAAAGAAGCAAATCAAAACTATACTTAAGCTTGAATATATAATTAATCTGTAGATTCAACTACAAACTATTGAAGTTTGAATAATTATTTATGAATATTCAACCAAAATTCTCGAAGTAAAAAAGAAATTTGTTTAAAAAAAAAAAAAAATCTGACATTTACCTCAGTTATAGATCAGTGGGAAAAAAAAACTTGACCACATTATTTTACCACGTCGTTCGTCATTTATTTATTACTTGTTATTTTCATGTTTTTATTTACTGAATTTTGACACGTAACGTAGGTTTGTATTTATAATAGTACAGAAGAAATAAATAACCGTGAAAAAAGAAGTAAAGTATTTACCATTTTAGAAAAAATGAATGTCTGTGCTTTCCCATTGTTTTCCGTACACCGTCCATCGTTCCTCGTCAACTTTTGTCTTTTAACCTCTGCTTTTGAACTTTAAAGACTCCTCCAGAAATAATAATTTCCTAACTGTGTAATGTGTTAAAAATTTTTTTAACTATGAACGTATATTTTCATTTATAATTACCCAATCCACAAATTTTTTAATTGAAAAGTAAATGTTGTCAATGTAATTGAGAAAACAAAGATCACCAAAACCGTACATACACACACATATATAAATTGGGGTGCTTGAAAAAAAATATTTTCGAGTTGGACAAAGTGAAAAAGTAGCGATTAGGGAAGACTTAAAAGACAAAAAATCACATGCACACGTAACAGTTTACTAACGTGTGCACATGCACACGTAAAAGTTTATGAACGTCGTGAAAAAAAAATTTTTTTGAGCTAAGGATCAAAATCAAATATATATATGGGTCATTCTCTAGAAAGCGTATCTTTTAACCGCAAATATTTTTCAGTTTCGAAACCTTTTGGTTTCTTTTTTATTTATTCTTACATGAAAGTGTTACCAACTAGAAGTAACCCTAAACAATGTCCCAGCTAATTTCCAATTATTTTACTCATAAATAAAAAAAATTAAAAAAACGCCTTGTTCTCGGAAATAAAAAAAGAGAAAAAGCTTTTAATGTTTAAAAGTCGAGACCAATTTAATATCAAAGTAGTATTTTTGTTAATTGTGCAAAAAATGAGCTATTTTAATGATTAGTGGGAATTTAATATTAAGCTCTCTTAATTATAGCGCGGCTTGATTTTTAGTTATCCTTTTAGTTCAAATGTGTGTAAAAAATAGTAATTAGTAAATTTGCGAATATACTGGCAATTAGTAGAATGCCTAATATTGATGTATTTCCCCTCCATCATTTATTTTCGCCTCAAAAATATTGACATTGATAAGATCTGTCATGGAGGTGAGGAATTGTCCATTAATGTAGGCCTAATTGATACATTTTTCAGGGAAATATTTTTTTTCTTCATTGCTACAATCTGCACATGTTAAGCATATGATAACATGTTCACTTCTTTTTTTACATTAATTTACATCCCTAAATTTCAAGTTCACGGAGGTGAGACTTCACAATAACCACACATAGTTTTTCAAACAAAATTTATCTTTTTGTTTTTCGAAAAAAATCTCACAACTTCTTTATGGCTGAAAATAAACAAGGGGGCTCCCTTGTATCATGGAAAAGAAAATGTGATGTCATTGCATCCACGTGTTAGCGAGAAATGGCGTTTTGTGTTTAGGTAACGGAGGTGAAAATTTATTGTGTGACATGATAACTTATCCTACTAAAACGAACTAAAACACAATATTAAATACTTAAGTATACTTAAACAATTAGTATTTGAGACACCTGTGAAAGGAATAATAAATAAATAAGCATGTACTCTTAGTTAAACAAGTGATTAAGCAACATAAACAGTCACACCAGTTGTGTGACATGCCACGGAGGGGAGAATTTACATGTTGTGAAAAAAAATATATATTGAAATAAAAATTATTATTAAAAAAATGTTAGCAGGTTTAAATAGATATATTTTTGATGAAATTCAAAAGCATTGTTAAATGAATTGTTCCTTAAAAGTTTTACAGTAAAAGGCGTGTGACAGAAAAGTTACACTTTTTGAACCCACATATATATATACGTAGGGGTATCAAAAAGTAAGATAACAATAGCTCTGACGGGTGTGCAAATTATCCGTATGAATAAAACTCCCTCTGAAGGTAACGAAAACAATCACAGCATTCAAACGGTGTCGGTAGATGGAGCTGATAGGCCGGTAACCTGATGAAATTTGAGTTAGAAGATGACCGCCTTGACGGAAGCATGGTCCGCAATTAAAATAAGAAGTGTGATACGGTTTTTGCGTTTAAAGAAAAATTCTCCAGCTGAAATTCATCGCCTATTGATGGAAGTGTGCGGTACCAGTGTTATGTCACGAAAACAGGTGTGGTTTTGGTGCACCGAGTTTGACAAATGCAGAACAGATATGCGAGATGAGGAAAGATCAGGCCGACCAAGCACGTCCACGTCAGATGACAATGTTTGCCGTGCTGAAGCTTTGATTCAAGGTGACCGTTGCATTAATCTGCATCAAATTGCGGTCGGGCACGACAATGCCCAACCACATACAGCCACAACTACGCGCGATTTGTTAGAGCGTTTTCGGTGGCTGATCTTGGACCACCCTCCTTACAGTTCCGACCTCGCACCAAGTGATTTCCATCTCTTCGGACCGTTAAAAAAAATAAAAAAAAACTTGGGAGGTCTGCATTTCAGAACTGATGCTGAAGTTAAGCAAGCCGTCTTTATGTGGTTGCACAACCTTGCTGATTTCTTCCGTGGCGGTTTCGATTGTTTGGTGTACCAATGGTACAAATGCTTCAATAAGCATGGTGACAGTAGAGAAGTAATATGTACTTGTGCCTTCCTACATTGTATATATTTTTTAATTTATGATTAAACGTTTTCTCTGATTGAGCTTGTTACCTTACTTTTTGATACCCCCTAGTATGTATATATGTTGCAATTTCAAGACTTTTTTTTTTGTAATGAGTTTTCTGTATGAGTGAAACACTTTATAAACAGCATACACAGAAAAAAATACCTATACACACACACACAAACATATATATATATATATATATATATATATATATATATATATATATATATATATATATATATATATATAATAAAAACCAGAGAGTAGAAAAATATGTCCATTTGATACTATCTCCTTTCAAGCGGCTGAGAATACATTGCCGAAACCAGAAGTAACGGATTCAGAAAATTTGAGAGTGTCACTAGCACGGGTTCGTCTAGCTAGACATAAAACGGAAGAAAGCATTTATGAAAATCATCTAAAACCAATTTTTCGGCATTTATTTTAGCGATAAAATTGATGACTTTATTTAGGAACTTTCGGTTTTGTTCAAAAAAAAAAGTTGTTGATGGAGTCAAAATTGATATATTCAGTTGTTGGTCAGTTTGTGTTTTTAACCGTTAAAAAAATATTTTTGAGTCCAAGTCGGTTGCGTAAACTTGCCCCAGACACGGGGCACGTTTACGCATATTTATTTTGACACCTAACGTGGTTCTGTTAGTGTTTTGAACATAATGTCTTACTATCGTTAAAATAAAACAAATTTATTACAGACTGAATAGTTTATAAAGTAAAAGCTGAATGGACATGAAGTCAGCACTACATGATTGTAGGCTATAACATACGAATTTGTAACTCAATTAAAAATTAAATGGTGATTTTCAAAACTAAATAGCCTGAAAATACTAAAGTTTTGAGACCATTTGAAGCGAAAAAAGCTTCAGGGCACGTTTAGAAATAAGACACATTAAAAACGTGCGTAAGGTGCTTAGACGTCACGCGTAAACTTGTCCCGTCATCAAGTTTGGATTTATTTGTAACATGAAAAAAAATTAATAACATTTCAGTCCATATAAGTACAATTCTCAAAAAAGGCTAAAATTCTGCGAATTTTATATATTTGTTTTTTCTTAACTACTAAGTATTATTTATTCACAATAAGCTTCAAAACGTTCAACTCAAAATTTACTCGACTTGGTAGAAAACAGATTATTCTCTCTGCATGCTAGACCGAAGCTCGACTGATGTTCAAAAACTTGTGAGGATAATTTCGAGGGAGCAACATCAATCTGTTATAGCTGTTGGCTCTCCAGTTATAATTCGTTTTCAAAAAAGGGCACTGCGTCAATGTACCCAATGCGTAAAGGTATCCCGGTCTACCCTATTTTATTGGGAAATTTTAGAGACTTTTTCTTATCATTCAGAACTGTTTAGTAGTTTGCTTGAATTGGAATGTTTTTTTTTATTGAAATCTTAATTATAAATTTGTCGTTATCATTTTATGCTGAAAGTAAAGAGGAAATACTACACTTTTTACAGCGGCCAAACTCGTAAATTTAGCAATACGTTTAATTTAGCATTGCGGCAAACTGAGAAAATTATCAGGAATATTTCAGACCAGGCGGCTACATGAGAGTATTATGAAGAGTAAAATAATTTCAATATGCTAACATGCATTTTACTCTTTCCAAGCTCTTACTTCGAATTGTTGGACAAGTGCATGAAAAGAAGTTTGAAAAATAAATACTGAATATTAAAATGAAACGAGAGTTATTGAATTAAAACTAATTTTGCGTCAAAGGTAAACTTATTTTTCCGAAACAGCGGTACTGGAACGGCTTTCTAGTGTGCGGGCATCAGTGCACTCCTGTCTTTTCATTTTATCTATTGATTTCTCATAAAAAAAACCTCAACTATTTTATTCTTGTGCATACGATGTTTTGTCTAAGAGTGTCTACGTAATGATTTTAAATTCGTGTTGACAAAAGCATTGCTGCTGGTTTTTCAAAACAATTTAGGTTCTCACGCTTCCACAGTAAAAGAAAAAAAGGATCTAACCTAACTACTGTCTTATTTCATATTTTCCCTCTTATATCTCACCATGTCCACCGATTTTTTCCTTCGTTTTTATTCAAGTGAGACAGTAGCAAACAACAGATTCCAGTATCATGACCCTTTGTTGTTTTAAAATACGGTGCGTAAGTTTAAAAATGAACAGTTGACCGGTCAACCAGCTCTTTGTCAGACTCGACTAGTGGCTAACTATCGATCCAATACGGTATAATTGCACTTGATAATTATTTATGCTCGAATAACTTTTCTAAACAAAGTATTTACCTAACAGATAAATCAAGTTCGCTAGCGTCTTTTAAAATATTTGTAGATGCATCGTTATGCTATTTTTTTCCTAAAAGGAGGATTCTACTCCATTTCTGTTTCACTTACGATGTATAAAATAGTGGGAGATAGTACATGTCAATTCAGGCAAAGAAATAAATAAATAAAAAAAAACTTTCATGCTATCGGAAGTTTTTGAATTTACCATATGTTAAAATGCAGAAAAAGTGCAGGCATATTTTCTTTTTGCCAAAAATTTCCAGTCCCGAGACACAACCTGCCGAAAACGGAAACCTGAGAGTCATTTCTCACTTGCGATTTTCGGCAAAAATTTTTAACTGCTTTATCTCCAGAATGGTGAACGATATTTTATTATTTTTTTTTCCAGATAATTGTTTTCTCTTAGGGAAGATAGACACCATTTTACATTTTCTTTCTACAGCATTTTGAAAAATGTATTTTCAAAAATGTTTTAATATATTTTTTAAAATACCAATTTTAAAAATTCGTATTTTTGTTCTGTTAATCAGTATTGTTGATTACTACATTCTCTGAAAAAAGAGTTTCCACTTTTGAGTTTAACAGATTTTAGGGGCATTAGAAACATGGTGGTTATTCGGGAACTGTGTATAAAGATAGACTCGAAAATTCAATTTTTTTTTAGTAACAATTGGTTAGAAGATATTATTAGTTTAGTTATAAAGTCCCGTTTTCATTTCCGCCTCTTCATCCAGGAATTTTATTTTTTGTTCAAACAAGAAAGCAGTCTTCAGCCCATTTGGAGACTGCGTGTTTTTCACTGCATGCAACCTTTCAGCGTAGTGCCAAAAGATTCGTTTTGCGAAGTGCCTTTCTGTTTTCACAAAAATGAAAATCCAGAATAAAGTGTCAATTAAAAATTAAAATGT
Organism: Uloborus diversus; assembly: GCF_026930045.1. Classification (NCBI taxonomy): domain Eukaryota; kingdom Metazoa; phylum Arthropoda; class Arachnida; order Araneae; family Uloboridae; genus Uloborus; species Uloborus diversus. Next base: position 152,003,921 of record NC_072733.1, read on the forward strand.
GGCTTTATAACTAAATTAAAAATGCCTTCTAGCCACCTGCTGCACAAAATATTTTGAATTTTCAGGTCTAACTTTACACATAATAGTTCTTGAAAAGTATTCATTTTTTAAAAATGCATCTAAAGTCTTAAACTTAAAATTGAAAGCTCTTCTCTTCAGGAAACACAGTACTCAATGGTACTGATAAATAATACTAGAATTAAAAATTTTAAAATTGACAATTTTGAAAAAAAAATATTTTTCAAAACACCATTGCAAGAAAAATTAAATACATATTTCCAAATGGTACGGTACATATCGTCCTTTAGAGAAACTAATTGTCTTTCAAATAAAAAAAAAAAAAAACTAACAAAATATCGTGCATCATTCTGTAATTCCAAAGTAGTTTGATAATTTTGTATAAACTCGCAGTTGGGAAATGGTGCCCAGGTTGCCATCTTTGGCGGATTGTATCTCGATCCAGAAATTTGTTTTGGGAAAATCAAAAATATGCCTCTAACTTGTTTTTTTTTTTTTCCCAAGTTTTAACATATAGTAAATTCAAAAATTTCTGAGATCATGAGGCCTCTGCATAGATTGACATGGATATCAACATGATGCCGTAGGAAAAATGTGAACAGTTTTATCATTTCCCTAAGTGAATTAAAATTTAATAAATGCTTAGTTGAATCAAAATTAATATAATCATGTCAAACACGACGCATCTCTGTTTTTTTGGTGGCTTACGTCTCTTCGGTGCTCATGGAGACAAGACATAACGTGTATCTCAATATTTGCCTGATTAAGAAAGTTATTATTAATATTTAATATTTATTTTTCTGGTTCTCAAAAGTGCAGTCAATATAATATGCCCAAATATATTATAAAGTTATATTATTGCATTAACGACATAAAATTCCGATTTTAGAATATTATTTTCGCGAACCTTCCTTATTCACCTTGCGAACCCTTAGGGATTCGCGAACCGCCGGTTAAGAAGCAATGCTTTTCATCTCATATCATCAGTAGTTACCTGTCTATAATTCTCAGTCCTTTCTGAGCCTTATTTCTCAAGTAGAAATTTTACCAGTTACTAACGTATTACTTATATAGCACTCTACAACTGAAGAAAGCTAACATCGTCAGGTCCTTTTCAAGCGTTCCTTATGACCCAAGACTCTTTAGTTGTGAAGATAACGCGGAGTAATAATTTACAATTATCTAATGATTCCTTCAAATTAATCTTCTTCACTATATACGGGTATTAGCTAACGCATATAAAACGCATTCAGTTATTAAAGTTCATTTTAATATGTAGAAAAATAAACCGTTTAGTGTGTTTGATCCGATCTTTTTTTTTTTTTTTTTGTGGGTTCATTTATTTTCTAATATTGTATTTATTGTCAGGAGGAAATTACACACACACTCTCACATATATTTTTTCACATTAGCAAGTAACGGTATTTAAAATTTACTCTTCAGCACAAAGAAAAATATTCGTTAATATTTTTAACATTAAAACCTATAACTTAACTTCAGTTTTTTTTTTTTTTTTGCTTAGCTCATACATGTCTGCGAAATACATAGCTAGTTCAATTGTGATGTATCTTTTTTTTACATACAAGTAGATTTTTTTTTTCTTTCGCCTGATAGTTCATATTCACAAGCATTGCTCATTTAAATACATCCCTTAATATTGCATTAAATCCTCATAAAAATGTTCACAGTTTAAAAAACAATGTCATAACGTAATGCTTAAATGCTTTTTTTCCTTTTTCCATATTCTCACCTATTCTGCTGCGGGAAATTAGAGGTAAGTATTTGCAGAAATGAGTTTTTGAGACATTTGAAGGAACGCGTTTTGTATTCTACTAACAATAGCGACAGCTTAAAATTTGACAATTTTTTTCGTGTTTTATTTTCAGCGGAAACTAAATAAGCAAGCTTGCTCTACAAAGCTAAAGTACAATAAATGACAAAAAAAAAAAAAAAATGTTGCAGTTACTGTTTTTACCTTTCCATGGCAGTATTTACTGCATAATCTTTTATATATTTTGACTTTGTTGTATCCTTTACACCAGTAAGAAAAGGCTTCTTCCCCACATCAATTATTTATTATTTAATCAATTTGTTACGACGGCCTAAACCAAGAAAATATTCTTTCAAAGAAGTCCTACTGAGAAAATATATGCCTTTTCCTAAAAAATCTTGTTGAAACACACATGAATTTTAAACTCAACACAAATATTTACACTCTCTTAAGTTTTCGCTCCCATCCTTTCATTTGTCCATCTCCTACAAACTGATATTTTGCTCCAATCAAAATCATTCAAACCAATTCATCTAGTCATAACAGCATGAATCAAGAAAAGATTCTCACCAAGAAATCCTACCTTTTTGAGCCGAAGCGAGACTGCATGTCAAGATGAGCGTTGTAAACATATCTCCACGTGGTATTGAGACACCGTATATCCTTGAGAGGGTTCTCTTCACGAAGGAACATCCGATTCCGCTCAAAGTGCAATCACTTCTGCGAAGATGCGTGCGAGAGCTTCTGCTTCTTGTTCCGAAGCTAATCGTCCCGCGGTAGAAAGAAACTTTGGGATTGGCCCCGAGGGGATCAGCACGCAGGTGATTGGCCCGGTTTTGAGGATGTCCCGAGATTAGGTGGAAGGGAGAGAGTTTTTTTTTCTCTCTTTTGTTTTTGGTTCTTGTTCGATGTTTGGATGCTGGCTGCATGAGCATAGTGTACGAAAGAATGCGACTTTGCTTGGGGAGTTCAGAAGGCAAATGAAAAATCGAGATGAGTTCTCTAGGGGAAATTCTTGTTGAATGGTATGTAACTAAGTTGGGCGTGTACGCATTTCGATATGAAGTGGTAGAAGGGTTGATTTTTGTCGCTAAAATTGCTTAGAAAAATGGGATATTGTGGTTTTACCTTTCACTCTTTCCATACAGAAGAAAAGAAGATGCAGGTATAATGTCAAGGTTTAACAGTTCTATTGGGAAGTAGAAAAAGGTACTCATTCGTTCTTCTTGTTCCGTAGTTGTTTCGTCTGCGCCATATTTGAGCTATGATCTTTATTTGTATTTATTTATTTTCTTTTGGATGGAATACTCAAAAGAACGATTTAAAATCGAAGACTTGTTATTTAAAGTATGTATTAGAAGATTTTTTTTTGTGAGAAAAAAAGAAAATAAAATTGATGAAAGCAGTTCCCACCATTGGCTGCTAGCAAAATTTTCTTTGGTATACTTTAAATTGAATCACGATCTTTTTATAGAATTTTAAATTTTGATTAATGAACGACGTATTTGAGGCATTATTTTGTGTAGAAGTTGATATTTAGAAGAAGAGAATAGTTGATATTTCTATTTTGTCTTCCGAATTTGACACACTAATGAGAGATTTTGTGTTAAACAATTGTTTAAAAAAATCAGAATACTATTAAATCTGACCAACATCAAAAATTAAATTTAGTTGTTATTGAAAATCTATTGGTACTTGTTAATAGGCATCCTGTTAAACTGCATATAATTAAATATTTAGTTTTTGAAAACTAAACTGATGGCATATCAAAATAACTCTTTATTGACTGAAAACCACAGACATTCAAGAAATGATACATTCAGCTTCAATCTTTAATGCATTTTTTTTTTTTTTTTTTTTTTGAAGATTGTTACCGTATTTTGATAGATCTAAATTCATTATTAGAATTGAGAGGAGAGGAAGAGATTGCAGTCATTTTAGACAATGAGCTATTTTGTTCAAATATCATAGGGAAAATACAAAGCTGAAAATAATATTTTGAGACTAACCGATTTCGAAGTGTTTTAGAACAGAATGTCTGATATTCGCTTCCTGTGAAATTCGATGAACAAGATTGCATGTTTTCTAAATTAAAACAAAGCCAATCCCTTAAAATTTAAGGAGTAGGATTTGGGAGAACTTTGCTTCCTTGAGTATAATGAGAGACAAAGACAACCTTTCCGAGAATATTTATTTTCCCTCAAAATTGACTATTCATATTCCTCCTTTATAGAAGTCTTACAATATTGATGCGGTTTCTCTGAAATCGATGCTACGTTGGTTATTGCTAAGATTAAAATTACTACAGTAAATTGTAGTTGATTTATCTAATTCCTAAAAATATTAACAATGGGTATGATATCGATGAAATATACCGCCAGCTCAGTCATTCATCCGAAGACTGCAGTTTGGTGCTTTTTAGCACTCATCAGCCGGAATAGGAAGTAACTGAGCTAGACGCGGAAAACCTCTTAAAGGAGCCAAGAGAGCCAAACAAACTGGTAGCTAATGTAGAATTATCACCATCTGACGTATGACCGCAGCAATGGTGCAACTCAAAGATTGAAGGCAAAGCTAGGTATTTTGCAGTAAGTACCGTCCTAAGCCAGGGCTAAGGCAGAAATATGAGGCACGCTTTTAAAGTAAGTACCGTTTTGAAATAAAAAAAGAGCAACTACAGATAGAGCAAAGAAATTTATTGGACAAAAATCTACCACACTTACGCTGTTTTTCGACATTGCTCTTGGATTTTTCAAGCATTTGACAAAGCGTGGTACAGGATTTTGCATACCCTGTTCGTAGAAAGTTGCTGCCTGTGAAGACAACCATGATGACTCTCACAGGGCTTTGGCAGAGAAGTTTTTGAACATCCTCCGGAACTGCCCGACCTCGCTCGCAGCAACTTTGATTTGTTTCGGCATCTAAAGTCTTGCCTTGGCGGTCGATGGCACATCATCAATGATGATCTCAGAGAACATGTTACCCCATAGTTGACTACACAGGCGGCAATTTTCTACGAATAGGTATACAAAAACCTGTACCATGCTATGACAAGTGCTTGGAAAATCATAGGAGCAATGTCGAAAAATAGCGTAAGGGTGGTAGATTTTTGTGCAGTAAATTTATTTGCTCTATCTTGTACCTGTTCTTTTTTTATTTCAAAATGGTACTTACTTTAAAAACATGCCTCGTATATAAAATACACCACCAGCTCACTCATTCATCCGATGGCTGCAGTAAGAGGAGGAGTGCACCAATGCTGCGGTCACTCGTCTGGTGTGCTAATTCTGCATTAGCTACCAGTTTGTTTGTCTGTCTCTGCTCCTTTAGGAGGTTTTCCGCCTCTAGCTCAGTTACTTCTTATTCCGGGCTGATGAGTGCTAAAAACACGAAACTGCACTCCTCGGATGAATCACTGAGCTGGAGGTGTATTTTGTGTATTTTTGCCTTAGCCCCGGCTTAGGGCGGTACATACTGCAAAATATGAGTATGCTATGTTTTGAATTTATTTTGTGTTCGTAATTACCAGGTTTAATGTTATCAAGTTACATACTCATACCCACACTTCAGTAGATTGCGGTATCATTAATTTTATTCTTTCTTTGCGTACAACAATACTCGTCTTTAAAAAGTTGTGTGTGTGACTCTCAACATATATAATTTATAATGACCTTGAAAACTTTAATCACCATTAAAAGGTACAATGATAAAAATATAAATCGTATAGTGAGAATATTTTGACGAGATAACAGCATTAAGAAAGTTAAAGTTTTTTTTGTTGTGTCCGAGTTTTGACTCTTATCAACATGTTTAAGTTCATGTATTAGTATTAAAGGTTTAATACCGTAATACTTTAAAAGAAATAAATGTAATTTTTAAATGAAAAGGTGAAATTCAATAACGTTTGTTTGAAGCATGCGCATGAAAAATGTTAAAGTAACGTAGACTGATTGTTTTATTTTAATGACATAAAATAATTATTACTTTAAAAACAAATAAGTTGCAACGAGACACTGATTAATTTGTACAACTTGCAAGACTTTAATCGAGTGAAAAATTCCTGAACGGTAAAATTATAGTTCATTTTAAAGGATTATTCCACATTCAGTATGTAAGTGAATACTTGGAAAATAACATGAGTTCAACGTCATTTATACACTAATTTATTGAAATCTCTCAGAAAAACATCCACTGGCTTAAAGATGGTGTAACTATTGAAGCAAACTTTTTCTACGTCGTGAATGATAATAATAGTCTCTTTTCAAAGATTACCTTAATCACCTGGTGCAAAGCTTGAGTTTTGAATACAAAAGATCCACGATGAATGGTAAAACAGTCTAAATTATGCGAAACATGCAGAAAGAAGTATTTTTCACGTTGTACTGATTTTATCATAGAAAACACGTTTGAAAAGATGATTTTAAAAATGAGCCTTTACTATTTTTTTGATTTTGAAATTTGTAAAACAAAACAAGCGATATTAAAATGAAATTAAAATACTCATCAACTATCATTTTGTGGTTTAGTAATAAAGTTATGGTTTTCTTACTATTATCAGCTTTACATTTCTTAGATAATATGTGTTACGTTCACGAAATGTTGTTATTAGTAAATTATTAGTTTTCTTTTCGTGGTGTTACGATTTTTAACTGCTCACGTTGGATATTAGGGCATTTTTTTTCTTTATTTTTCTCGTTTACTTCTTTAAGACACAAAAATAGATCGCTATTTTGTGTACTATCGTCAGCAAATATCTTTAAAATGTTTTATACTGCACGTTGCTTAAAGAGTTTGGCTTAAGTTGCTTTTATAAGGTAGTATATTTGGCATAAATGCCGCAGCTTCAAATTGTATTAAACAAACCACGATATTAGAAAGCAAGTTATACCTATTTTTAAAGTAAAAAGATTTATAATCTAGATGAAATTAGAAGTACAGATAACCAGCATTGAGTTAGTCCCTGGTTTGCTTTTACGTGGTTATTGCAACATAGGTTGTAGTAATAAATTGTACTGTTCCTCAAGTCTTTTACTCGATCATGTGAAAATGTGCAATGACGAAAAATTGTGTTTCTAAGTAAAATACACAAATAAAAATCTGAAAACACTTTCCTTTATTTTAGATATATCTTTTGAAAAAGACTGGAGAGGCTACGCTGAAACATACAAAAATGCATAAAAAAACACTTTTTATGTCACAAAATAACAGCTTCAGGGAAAATATCTTAGAAAAAAATGTAACACTAAACAATGTGTTTCAGATATGGTATTGCACGATGAGGAGCATTTACATAGCATCAATAAGTAGTAGCTAAAGCACTGCGGCAGAAACAGACGTAACAAAACAGGGATATGATTCAAGCACTGAAAAAGTGCAAATATATATAAAACGTATATAACAATTAATACAATTACTTAGATGACCAAATTTATACAAGATATATTATTAATTTTCGCATACGCCAGTATACATATTTATGAGGCCACTCATAGTTTACAAGTAAGTATAACGAAGAGTTAACAATGAACTCGTGAGCAATAGTCGCATATAAGTAAGTCAACAAGGAAACACAATGTTAGAAAATAATTTAATAATGCCGACAATGATATAATTTATATTTCACATTGAGTTGCTGAATGGGATATGAAAAAACAATTATTGTAAAGTCTTTTTTTTTTCAACAATTACATGCTGCGAAGAGTATAAGACGAAATTTCCGCGTAGCTATGGAATATGTCGACGGAAATGCAATCTAAATGTCTGTGGTTGATAAACTTATCTAAGATATAACTAGATAAAAATAACATCTGTAATGATTAAACATTCGCAGCAAGTAATTATACAATTCAAGCATTTTCAGCAATTTAATCACAAATTTCATACAATTGAAAGTAACTCATTGAAATGCCTTTTCATTCATAAAATATTGATTTTTTTTACAATGAAGATATGTTAAAAACTAAGATTCACAATTTCATATCTCATCTCAAAGACTGCATTATGTACTGTGGCGTAATTAGTGTACTTGTGCGTCGACTGAACTTTCCACGTTTTCCTCGCTACAATTAATCTTTGGACGTTTATCTGTGATATTAAAAATTTGGGATATGTTTCACATCATTACAATCAGTTGTCAATGATATGATTCATAATACATGATAATTAGTTCTGAAGTTATCCCTAAACACTATCGTCTTATATGAATGAAATGGATCAAATAGAAGAAACCATTATTTCTCACTGCTGTCTCAAATCTTCTCTAGTTATTATAAGATATAACATCTGTAACATATAGTTGTCATGATAGTTAAAATCCTTATTATTTATTTTTAAATTTAGTACGTTTCAAAGGACACATCATTTTTGAAATTTGCAATCATAATATGAACATTCAGTAGTTACCTATTGAATGTTTTATTCAACTCTTCATCAAGAGTTGGGGATTATTTTACATATAAAGTCTTGACTATTAATCCGCAATAAATTAGTAGAAGATTAAACTGACAAAGAGGAGAAACAATGGTGTAGAAAGGGTGCGGTTTTAAAGGAATATTGCCACTAACAGAAGCATATCTACATTACGAACTTGCTTGTGAATAATACTGAAAACGACTAAGTACCAAACGTATGAGCAATGTGCAATTAATGCCAGAGCAAAAAGGTTGATCTGATTTTAAGGGCGATATATTTCTTGATATATTTCAACTATATGCATAGAGAACTGTAGCTTGTGATATGCTTAATTATGATTTTTTGCGAAAAGAACAGCTCGCACAAAATGACAATCAATTTCAAATTTTTTTGAGTCTTAATACTTGACGAAGACGAGTATTTTGGAGTTTCAGATTTACATTGCAGTTATAAAAAAATTCCGGCTTTGTTCGCCATATAGGTTTTGATTTCGCCAATTCTCAAATTCGAGTTCGTGGCTCAGTTCCAAAAGTGGTGATCTATCCTCAGAGACGTCACAACTCTGCCAACGAATACTTTTAGATGAAATAAGTCCAATTCGTATTTGGAATTTGAAAGATATGATGATCGAATCCAGAAGGCATGGAATTGCAATCTCTGGGTGATCTGCGATATGTCGGGGTCGCTTTCACTGGTGAAGGCCACTCCAGGGGATTCATAGTAGACGAAGGAGCAAGGCACCAACGACTACATTAATGGAAGCACATAACAAGAACCCCATGCCACACTGCTGTCCGATGCTACCTTCCTGCAACATAATGATATCTATTTAGGAAGTACTTGAAGTTTGAAAATCTGCGGTAGAAAGGAAATATAAATAAAAAACACTATTTTCTATCATACAAACTACTGATGCACCGATTAATCGGCAGGAATCAGTAATTGGCCATAAACAGTCGCTTTAACTGATTATTTGGGGCACTGAGAAGCAAAGGGATGTAAGTGGACATTTTCAAGTTTTGAGTACAACGAGTTTAAATATAACATTCTAGGTAGGCTTTCATTCATCTTTTTTTTCTAAATCATACTGCATAACAACACCTACCAGGGCTATTAGCACTATTTCTTGCCCCAAGACAGAGCAGAGATTCACCTACCATTTGTACTGGTTATCTCCAAATTTTTAATTTTGCCACTTACATCCCGTTGCTTCTCACTGACTCATTTACAATCGGCCAATATTCCCCGATTCATCAGCCGAATTTTTTGATAAATGAATGTCTCACTTGTCAAATCGACTAACTCCATTAAACAAAAAATTAGATAATAGTTAGAAAGAAGATGGTGTCCCGAGGGAAAGGGATGGATCCATAGAAGAAAAATAAGCCCTCGTGGTACATTTTCTGCCATCACATGAACAGAAATGTACTGAACCAAAATTTTTATATAAATTCACATGCTAAGCATTAATAAAGCACTGTTAAAGCAGAAATGAGGTTTTTTAAAAAGTGGAGTTATGTAATCGATTTGGCAACTGAGGCATCCAAACTAAAATCATTTTTTGTCTGCCTAGAACTAAAAGATATGCTGAATGAGTTCATAAATAGTAAATAAATGTAATTTTCTGCAACAAAAGATGCATGTCATTATAAATTAATAATAAAAATATAGAACTAAGAAAGGTTCAACAATTTTTTTTAAAAAGTATTTAATAAATTAATGTGCATTTTTTTTAAAGGTAGGAGGTTATGAGATGGTTACTTATTTGTGTCCTGTCATTTTCAACCCTCCCTCAAATTCCTCAGACTCGCTTGAATAGGAGTCTGAGGGAATACTCCTATTCAAACTTTTGTTCTGTTATTCAGTTACTATATTCGCAGTTATGCATACAATTACAACCTACATTTTATAAATTCTTTTAAAAGTACTTCATATGTTATTCAAAAAAAAAAAAAATTACTATGCATTACGAAATTCATTTTGATTTAAAAAAAAAATTATGAACATTTGAAGCAATTCGTTTTAAATTTAATTTTTCTGTTGTATATTGATCTGAACAATCTACACTTTGAGGGGAGAGTCATAATTTTTTTAGAAATTTAATGAAAAAACACTATAAGTAGGTTTACTTGATGATCTAGATATCGGTTTTTCAGTTTTTTTTAACGAATTTCTTTCGTAAGCTTGAGTATATGCATAACATAATCCATCATACTTTTTATTCGTAGAAATTAATGATATCCTCTTCAATGTACTTATTGGGAAGGATGAACATCATTTTTAATTTTGTTGCATTTTTAGACTTAAAACTTACATAACATGATCTGCATAGTTTGTGAGGTATAGAAGAGCAATATTTTAAGTAATTGTCACTACTACATAAAGAGACTGAACGATTTAATTGACGGCACATTTCAATCTCGTTAAGAAAGCATAACCAGACCCGGCTTTTCTTGGTAGGCGACCTGTGCCACTGATTAAAATGGCAGATTTTAATAGCGTCATATTTTAAGGGCGGCAAATTTCATGATGGCAAAGTGCAAGGAGATAAAGAAATAAAAATTAAACATTCAAAGTTTGTTCCTTAGTTTTCTTTCCTTGAAGCTCAAATTGCAGCAATACGACAGAGTATGCTCGATGATTTTCGAAAAAAATGTATACATTATTAAGACTTGGGGACGGCACTTGTCAACATCGCCTGAGACCGCAAAACTACTAGAACCTTATCCTGAGCATAACAATAATAAAAATTTCAATAAATAATAACAACATAATGCAAATCGGACGTTTTTCATTATCAATGAATGTAACACTTTGGACATAAGAGAGATTGATTTTGTATTTTTTGCAGGAGATTTATGACGAGACCGATTTTTAAAACATCTAGTACGAACTTGTTCCATGACATTCAGCAAGATTCCGGATTAACTTTCCTATCATTTCCTTCTCAATCACGTTTTTTAATATCTGATAAGTGAATCGGCTGCCATTTCGGCTCCACGTCACAGCTCGAGGGTGGCCGAGGAAGAAGTTCGACAAAACAAAAAAAAAAAAAACGCCCTATTTGAATAGAAATTTACTGTAACGAATTTTCATACTCCAGAAAAAATACTTCTAGTATTTCTTTATTATTTCTTATCTCACTGATAGACACAAAACCAAAATGCCTAGGTTTTAACTTACTTCTGGATGATGATGCACACATGGTTCTGGCAATTTCCTGAGTGTACCATTCCTCATTCTTTGGCATCTTTCTTCTTCATTGTAGCCTATTTCTTGTGGCTCTGGAGAATAAAGCGATGTAATATGCGTTTCCGCATATCCACCGGAATCGCCGCACGTGCAGTTTCCGTACATTACTAGCATTACTAAATTCGTGTAAGGAACACCTTGGACCACGTAATTCCTGAAAAATAAAGAAAAATTATTTTCACTATTATTCATCAAGAAAGTGATTTGCTTCTATTTTATTTTTCCGTGCAAAAGACTGACATAAAAATTACCACTCAGTAATGTGTATCTAAAATTACACTTTATTACTGACACATTAATAAAAAATAGTTAAGAGATGCAGCAGAAGTTTCAACTTAATTTATAAATCATGATATCAATAAAAATTCGATTACTTCGAACTACGTACTAATTCTGTAAATGTTTAAATACATAACTGTTTAAGAACTAAAAATGGAATTGGAAAAAAATAAAGACCTCAAAAGGAGCACTTGGTTTAAAAGTTCAAAATGTGCATCCTTGATACACACAATTATCAGTCAAATGCAGTTTACAATATACGATTTGAATGTTTGAGAAGGAAACTTTATAAAATTTCTGTCTCCGAATTTTCATTTTACAACTTGAATCATCTTAAACGTCAAAAACAAGAAAACAAAACACATAACACTGTAACAGACATGTATTTCGTTTTTTCTAAAAAATCCGATAATGCCAAAATTTTGAGGCTAAACATATTTATTAATGCGGTTAAACATGAGAAGTGAGCTGAAGCAAAATAGATTGAAAAATATACAAATTTTGATTTTTTATTCTCATTACCATTTCGTTACACCATTATACTAATGCCATTGCAAAATACTTATGAATGAGTCACGTAAATTTTGTTTACTAGCTGCGTTTCTCGGCGTCTACCTTGAAAATAAAAGTTGTGTCAAATGACGCATGTTCAACAATCAGCCTTAAATAAAAAGAAAAAGTGTGAAACTTCCCGTTTGCGCGTAGACAAGAACAATTTTACGCCTCAAAATTTAAATTTAGATCTCTTTGGATATTTTTGAATTCTAAAAATTCCCTCACTGTTATTAATATACGTAACTAGTATAACGTTTCATGGATTTTTCTGCTACCTCCCCCCCCCCAACTCCCATGTGAATTCCTAAGCATTTAATGAACTCTGTGCTAAATTTGGAAAATATCTGTAATTGTTTCGCTCATTCCGTATATTCCCTATGTTAGAAAGACGAGAACCGTATAGGTTAGTAGAGATAGGTAGTCAAACATTAAGTTCATATATTTTTATGATTTTGAGGAAAAAAAACAACTAAGTAGAAACAGAGATGGGCAGATTCGTATTCGTAAATCCGAATCCGAATTTGATTCACAGTTCCTTAACGTGTCAATCCGAATACGAATACATTCGTATTCACAAGTTTGAATCCGAATACGAAATTCGGATTCATACCTATGAATCCGAATCCGAATCTATTCAGATTCAGACCTATGAATCCAAATCATTTCTGATTTACATCTGTGAGTACGAATCCATTTGGATTCACACTTGGATTCACTGAAAAATTCAATTCAAAAGCCCAATATAAATAAATAAATGTCTGTCTGTACCTCGCTACAGATCGAGTTTTCGGTGTTAGTGAATTTCTGAAGAAAAGTGACGATATTGTTATGGATCCAAAAATTTTAAAAGTGGAATTCTACCAAAGTCATGTAAATTGAAACTTGATTTGTTTATATAATTTTACCACAGATAATTTATCTCAATTTCACAACTTTAAAATATAATGAATATACAGTGATTGATGTTACAAAGGACCAAATTTGATTGTAAAAATTTGTTGATGTTACAGATACTTGTACCGTTGAAAATGCAGATTCTCTCTGAAACGTTTCGTTTAAAAAAAAGAACAAATATATTATGATGGAAGAAAACGGTTTTTTATTCAACAATACAAACATATATTTCAACACTCTATCTCCGGAAGGAAGCATCGATTACAAAGATAATTATTTACTAACAGTTCTACTAGCCAAATTTCTCACGAAAAAACAGAAAATGTTTAAAAGAAAGCTAGGTTGTATTTTGTATTTCGCATGTATTTTCAACTGTCGCAACCGTTGACTACTGCGAAAACGTTCTTGTTTGTACCAAAGAGTACTATAATAGGGTAGAGGTATACTGCTTCCATTGGCCGTCCTGACCAAGCACGGAGACCGGTTTGAGAGAGATTAGAGTGGCAACAACGGTAGTTTCGTTATGAAACATAATGAAATTTAAGCGGCGATAAATGTTTTTTACTGCTGCTGACATTTTTCTTCAAATGCAATTTCAAATGGAAATAACGATGGAATCTGCTAGGAATTTTTGTCAAATAATTTGAGGTTAAACTGTATAAAAAGTTTTAATGAATGATGTATAAAAACATAGTGCACTGACAGAATACAATGATCTTCAACAGATAAATTGGGAAATTTTTAATCAGTACTCAAGAACAGCAAAAAACTCTACATATTTTATTAAACAGATTATAAAATAGTGTTTAATTTGTTGGATCTTACTTCATAACAGGGTTGATAAAAATCAGGATTTTTAAACATATATATATATATATATATATATATATAAACTCGGATTTTTTTTATTTAAATCGGATTTTTCTGATTTAAATAGAATTTTTGAAATTTTAATTTATTTAAATATAGTATTTGATACTAACAAGTTAAAATGCTCAAGTTAGATATTAAATCAGATAATTCTTTTCCTATATATGGTTAAAAATTCATAAACTCTAAGTTTAAGTAATTCAGAAATCAGTAAAAAATAATTACACATCTAAACTTGATAAAATCTTGCTACAATATGAAGTCCCATATCCATATGGGTGTGTTTCCCAGAAATTTTTTAACAATCAAAATAAATAACACTTATCTTTTATCGAAGGAAAAAAAAGGAAATAATATGGAAGTACATAAACTGAGAAAGAATAAAAATAGCGTAGAACATTGAATTTATTTTCCCTTTTTTTTCTGGAAAAATAACACCTGAAATAAAATGCACGAAGAAAAAAAGGAAACCATATGCTTCTTGTATTTAAATATTTTAATAAAACTCATCAAAGACTGAAAAGAAGACTGTTTTTTAGAATTCTTATCTTATAAAACGCTTGCATATTTGTTTCCCCTACTGTTTTAACTTACTGTAAGTTGAGGAATATTGTATGTTTATTTTTTAGTGAATAAGTAAATAGCTGAACTAGGGTGGTTTAAAAATACATCTAAAAAAGTTTCTAATAGATAACAGGACACCCCTCAATATTTTTAGACTTGTGGATAGTAATATACCGGAAGAATTTTGACTTCTTAATTCAACTGAAAGAGAGTTCTCAACTCCCTCCCCCAAACATCGTAAGTATGGGGAGGGGCATTAAAAATTACATTGAACTGAAATAACAATGCTACATATTATAATATACAAAAGTAATATGCATATACATTGCAAAAAAAATATTTACAAAAACACAGCTGGGGAAATTAAATGTTTCCAAATTTGTGACATTTCGCATGCTACGACTAATGTTAAATTGAGCACCCTCTTAAAATTTGAGTAAGAAACTAAAACTTTTACAGCACAATACTATTAGTAAGTCTGAAAAAAAATAGGGTGTGTCCTGGACTCTAGCTAAAAAAAGTTTTTTTGAACCACTCTAAGCTTAACTCTTAATAGGTATGTATCCAATTTAATTTATTATTTTTAATTTCATTGAAAGGTAATCTCGTTTCATATATATATACTTTGTGAGTTTTTTCTTTTTAATGTTAATTGCTACTATGATTTTTTTATATTTTTCTTTGGTTTCAGTTGCATTTATTTAATAACAATATGAATTTCTTTTGTTTCTTTTAGTAAGATTACTTACTATTCCGAGGTCAATTCTCTGAATTCGGAATGCGAACTTTTTCAGAAATTGCGATTTTTGCTTAGATCAGCACTACGTGGTGATTTTTTTCAAGCCGGTGAGTGATAATGCCGATGCTATTTCCCTAGAGAGAGCCTCTCATAAATCTATTCGAGCTTTATGTTTAAAATGTGATGAGAATGTTCCCTCAAAAATTAAAGAAGTTCAGGTGAACATTTTGAATACTTCGAATATAATACGCCATTTACAGCGATACCACTCCACTGATATTGTGGAGGAATTCAAAGCTAGTCTTATATCTGCTAGGGAAGAATTCGCTATCACGAACCCCCTAGGGAAGTCCCTAACTTGGGAGAATGAACATTTTTTTTTTGTTTTATTTTTAAAGGGACAAATCTACACACTTATACTTTGTCTTGAAAAGACGTAGTAAGGCATATCCTGAAAACAGAATACTTCGTTCGAATGGAAAACGTATCATTAATATGCTTCTAGACGTAAAAGTTCAAAACTGTCCCAATTATGGGCACTTGACTGTACGAAAAATGAGCGAAAATTTTTAGTGTTCATGACCATAAAATCATGATTTTTAACTTTCTATGGACTTCTAAAACCTGGGTCCAGTAGTATTCGACTTGGGGCTTCAAATAGTAGGAAGTTCATATTCGGGTCAATTATTTAGTTTGATGCCAATAAATATATATCCCAAAACTCGCTAACACCCAAAACTCGAACTGTGGCGAGGTACAAAGAAACATTTATTTATATATATTGACCTTTTAAATTGAATTTTTCAGTGAATCCAAGTGTGAATCCAAATGGATTCGTATTCATAGATGTGAATCAGAAATGATTTGGATTCATAGGTCTGAATCCGAATAGATTCGGATTCGGATTCATAGGTATGAATCCGAATTTCGCATTCGGATTCACATTTGCAAACATGAATCTATTCGAATTCACACTTGTGAATACGAATGTATTCGGATTCAGATTGACACGTTAAGGTGCTGTGAATCAAATTCGGATTCGGATTTACGAATACGAATCTGCCCATCTCTGAGTAGAAAAAGGGTTTCCATTTATTACTTGTATCATGAAATACAGACTTTTAAGTTTTCACTGTAGAAGAATGGCATTTTGTGTTTTTGTTTTATCAAAGTAAAATATCTGAAACCGGGGGAGACTTTGATTAATAACCATTACACTTTTTTTTGTTTGCTTCACAGCAAAGATTTGATACCGTGGACACCTTGCGGCACCCCTCGCCTATCCCTACAACACCCAAAAAGCGCCGCGGTACCCACTTTGGGAATCTCTGAATAATTAAAATATTTTCCCCATAAAATAATAAGATCATTGACTACAAAAATATTTAGGAGCACATCACACCTGACACATTCAAAGCTAACTTTTCGACCTGCCTCTTATAAATATTTCGCTTTTTTAAGTAAAGATTATCTCTCATTAAACTTTCTTACTTCTCACACTCAAAACACCTCTGCAAGACTCCTTTCATTGGTTCCCAGGAATCCAACGGTTTCATCTCGTACAAGTAAAATTCCTTGTCACAAGGTCGAGGTCGAGTCTTGTTCGGCGGTGTCTGCTCTTCGTCACCCGGTTCCATCGGATCTTCTAAACAGCAGGAAGACAACCATAATTAAAGAGTTAAATCTCGAGAATGCCCGTGTTAACGGCAGTTATGGAAATTTGAAGCATTTTATTGCCTTTTTAAAACCGTAATACGGAAGTTACTTTTTATAGCAGCTGATTAACAGCCCTTCTGTGAAGTAGGTTACCGCTCCTCCTGTGCGCTCACTTTAATTTAATTTATTTTTATACAGGAACGATCTTAAGGAGGAACACCCTTCATGTCAGTATATAAATCGATTTGAAGGTAAATTATATATCATTTGGGTATACAGGGTGTTCCGTTTTGACCTGCAAGACCTCTATTTTCGCAACCGTTAGTCTTAGATGCGTACTTCCAATTGCAAAAATGTTCAAAATCAGATGTAGAATTAAGATATTGAAGAAGTATTATAAGTTTAAAGTGAAAATAGAAAGGAGTCAAAAAATACAAAATATAACCTTTTATACGGACCCCATGGCCCCTAACTTATATTTAGGAAAATAATCTCCATTGAAAAACAATTACAACACAAAATGTTTGCAGTTAGTACGACCTATACTCACCGAGATATGAAACGTAGCGTTTTGTGACTTACACCACTTTACACTCGCCGTCAATAACACCGTTTGGGTTAAAAGATTGCGGTTAATAAGTATTTAACATTACATGTGTGTACAGTGTGGTTTTTCCAATTGTTCGAGGTTTTGCAGTGTGTTTTAGCGTTTCACTGCAGCATTTGCATTTATTTTTTAAATGGCAATAAAAAATATAAATACCTTGTTTTTTTTTTCTTTTCTTTTTACTTTGACATCTTATTCTTCTGAAAGGACGATAAGTTCCAATCTCATCTTCCGTATGGTCCCTTAAAACTTTGAACTTGAATATCTCCTTCCGATTTGGTCGCACAAATGTCAAGTTTTTTGGATCAGTAATAGTTTGCAATGGAGATTATTTCTCTAAATATAAGTTAGGGGACCTAGGGCCCGTACAAAAATTTAAATTTTGTATTTTTTGACTCATTTTTATTTTTACTTCAAACTTTCAATATCTTAACTCCGCATCTGATTTTGAACATTTTTGTAATTGGAAGTATGCATTTAGGACTAACGGTTGCAAAAATATCTTGCAGGTTACAACGAAACACCCTGTATAGTTACGTCAAGAATATCTTTAAAGCTTTGCAAGTAAAACTGTAAAACTAAATTATGAAACGATTCGGCAACGAAATGCTTCTTTAGAACCGAAATCCGATCGTCCCGAAAAACTGGTTAAAAAGCAAGATAAGGTTGAAAACGATGATTTATATGCGTTTAGAATGCATGTTAAAGTTGTGCGAATAACATATTTATAGTCAGTATCCAAAAATAGCTACATGCTCGAGGAACAATATAAAACTTAATTAAAGCAAATAAAATTTAAATTACGTCAATAATCATATATTTTTGTAAACAACATACCCAACAACATGAATGCCGATTGTTTTAAAATCACAACAATCTTAAGACATTTATGATTTTTTAAGAGTCGGTTTTGAGTCATTCCACGGACAACAAGACATTTCAGAGCATATTTTTTTTCCCTTAAATAATATAAGCTACATTGTTTACTTTTTAATATTTTGTGGATTAAATGTTTTTTTAAATTTTGAATTCTTGACCCTAAAGTAATCTTTACGCGTCTGAATTTTACGCATGTTCCTTCCTAGATTTTACCTTGTCGCAATGTTTATTTGCATTAGTAGCAGCTAGTGATTGCAATACCGGTATACCGGCATACTGAATACCGATATTTCGAGCAATTTTGCAATTTCATAATACCGGTATTTGATGAAGTAAAATACCGGTGTTTTCGGTATTAACTGAAAATAATAATATTGGTTTTAGTCAAAGAATTCTTAATTTAGGTTACATATTAAATATGTCCTTGTATTTTAAATGTCCATTTCTTTTGTCATGATACAGAACTAAAATCAATCTATTGATGTAAAAATTTACCTTCAAAAGCAGGAACTAATGGATTATCATTCAACAAAAGTAGCAGAAAGATTGCAAAATTATATTTTCATTGCTAGATAGTGAGATGAATCGCATTTTTGTGCACGATGTTTTTATTTTTTCTATTTCCCTGATCACTCACTTTTCCTTTTGTGGCAGTTAATTTCGAGTGTATTTTTGAATGCATTTATCATATGAACAATTTATTCCAACCATCAATTGCGGTAAAATACTTAATGATTTTTTTTTTAATTATTTGTCTCAACTGTACTAAATTTTGACAAACGCGTTTTCTTGTTAGCATAACAAATGGTAATTTGTTGTCACCAGTATTGATTTGCTGTCATGTCTAGCAATTTGGAATTACACTTGGCATGATAATATTTAAAAATTTTACAGTGCCTTAACAATTTGCATGAGTTTAAGCATTATCAATTGAAACATATTTTGAGATATTTGCATGATTATAATTGTAAATAACTTGAAAAGAAAGCGAAAACAAATAAGAGACACTAACAAGATCAAATGTGTAGTGCAGCTCTGGTTAGTTGAGCTATGACCTTGACAATGTTTACCTCTTTTCTGGGTAGTTCAATAAAAAATAAATGCGTTATTGGGGCGGATTTGAGTTTGGATAGTTTAACAAAAGTACTGAGAAAGTAACCCACCTCAGCTCCAAATTCCACCATTCCCTTTTACCCGACAAAGAGGTAAACATTGTCAAGGTCATAGCTCAACTAACCAGAGCTGCACTTTAGTCAACTTGATCGTAAATTTCAAACCAAAGGGCGCTAATAATAAAAAGCGAAAACAAACCTCTACTACTCAAGAGAAAATGATGGTTATATTGGAAACGTGTCGTCTCTCGGAAAGAAACTACAACTAGCATTATTGTTATGCATTATTATTATATTTTTAATAAATTAAAAAAATAATAATAATGCACACAATACAAAAGAAACACACACGCATACATAAAAGGATTTATCCAATAATAACAAGCAAGAAACTGAATTAGTTGAAGATGAAGGAATTCTAAAGAATTAGAAAAGATGTATCGCTCATTGTTAACAGTACCACCGACCTGCGTGAATTCAGAAAGAGTATTTTCAACTGTAGAAAAGTTGAGCACTAAATGAGTTCCAGGCTTAGACTAAATTCAATAGATGCATTATGCTTTTTACTATTATTGATTTTTTATTATGACATTTGTTCCTTCATTTTATATTTGTTCACAATACGTTTTCATAAATAATACAATTTTTGAACAAAATTAGGAAACGTGTCAACGATAGAATATGTCTTCAAGCATTTTCTGAGAAATTTCAAATACCGGTATTCCGGTATCACGTTTTAAAAATACCGAATATCGGTATTGAATTTTTGGTCCGGTATTGCAATCCTTAATAGCAGCTTTGTACTTTCTTCTTCTGCACTATTGAATACGCAGATAGTAAAGCTGCAATTGTTGTAAATTAAATTTTTCAATGGAACAAATTTTTGACGATTCTGTTGAATTAAAGATAGAGAAAAAATGTGAAGTACCGCCCTTTTAAACATTAGGAAAACTGCAAGCCTGTGTAGTTTAACACGATAATGGAAAACAGTCCATGGATAACAAGTAACTAAAATTTCGCCGATTCTGTGACTGCAGCGAAATAAAAGTTATTTGCCTTCTTAGCAGCATCAAAAAGAAAGAGTATGGCTCTATACCTTGTATATGAGAGTGGTTCGAAAATATCGATTTCTTCAATAAGAAATCGCGTTACCTCTCAAAAGTTGTAGTTTGGTATCCTCAGTTGGAGACCAATAAGAAATAAAAAAAAATCTAAGTTGACATCTTCAGTTCGCGCATGAAGCTGAAAGTTTGAAAATATAAGTCATAAATTGAAATTTTCAGAAAATAATAAAAACAGTTTTTTTTTTTTTTTTTTTTTTTGCGTTTTTTCATAATGCAACAGTCATAAATTTGTTAGTGTATACGGTAGTTTAAAACTAAAAAATATTTTATAGCTTTTACATAAGATTTTTAGTTCGCGCATAAATCTCAGATTGGGCAGGATATTTTTGCCCAATTTCAGACATATCTGAAAAGGAAAGATCTTATGTAATGTAAGTTATAAAATATTTTTTTAAGTTCAAACTACACTATATACTGACAGTTTATGGATGTTGCGTTATAAAAATCTAAAAAAAAAAAAAACAATTCTATTATTTATTGAAAAATTCAATTTTCTTAGCATATTTTTTCAAACTTTCAGCCTCATGCGAGAACTAAAGATGTCAACTTAGAATTTTTTTTAAAATCATTTTTTCCGAATTCAAGATACCAAACTACAACTTTTGAAAAGTTACGTGATGCCGAAACAAAGAAAACAATTTTTTCGAATCACCCTATTGTATATACTTCATTGAAACTTTTTAATAATATAATTTATAAATGAAAATACCTAACCTTGGTCATATAGGATCTAAATACCTTTTACTTGTAAATTTTAAAGTTAAAAAAAATGCACCGTGCTAGTTGAACTTCAGTTAAACGCAAATTACGATGTAGCTTTAAAATATTTTCTTCATAGTAGCTATTTTTTTTTTTTTTTTTTTTTTGTAGTTTTTAGCCAACATTAATAGTACAGTGCAATTAGACATGAACCTCAACATCCAAAGTAAAAGTTTCCCGTCAACTCCAATTTGTTGTATACTGTCCACATAATGTTTGGTAAAAAGTTACACCGTTTTCAGCGTCGGGTTTTGGGGGGAGGGGGAGAAGAAGTTGGTAAATTAGTAGTTTTTATCAGTTTTTTGGAAATATTTAGAAAACTATGGTGTTTAGCGCAAAAAGTGCAATGTACAAAATAATCTACACTAAATTACGAATAAAATGGACCTAAAATTTTGTTAAGTGAACGATTCCAGAGTTACGGCGGGTGTAAAAGTAGAACATTTTCGCATTTTTAGGATTTTTTGGAAAATGCAATTCTAACTACTACGTAAACAGAAATAACTAAACACTTTTATTAAAAAGTAATAGTGTACAATCGTATTCTAGTCTAAAAGAAACTAGGAGGCACCACATGGGGTTAGAAACGTAGAAATACTGGGAACGAGAACCGGTTTTCTGCAATTTGCGTGAACTGTGATGAAGCACTTGAAGTTAGACTACTAGCTTCAAAAAATATTGAGAACAAAACATTCAGAGATACACTTGAAAAGAAAGCTGTTCAGTCTCTAGCCTCTATTACCAAGTCTATGATAATTAACAACACCACTGTATGTGTGAACCCTAATACCAGGGGTGTTTGAGATCCGAAATTTCAGAAAATTCAAAAACTTTTGGGTTGACAACACATTTTAAAACTGCAAAATTATTTAAAAAAAAAAACTTTAAAAATAATTTCATCAATGATTTAAATGGTTTTTGTATGCATATTTGAAGAGTTTTTACTGGGGAGGGAGAAGGGTCGAGCTTCCTCATAGTTTCAGAAAATTTCACACTGCCTTCAAAAAATTTTACTTGAATCCACGCGCACCCCTGCCTAATACTCTTTCACATCTGATGGTGTGCACTGTAAGAAAATATGAGAGACTTTAAGAAATACTGTCGAACCCGCTTAAGTGAATAGTCACGAAAAAAAATTCTAATAAGCGGGATATTCCAAAAACCGAGATAAAAACAACCACATTACATTGGTTTGATGCATTGAAAATGTATTATATTAAACGGGATATTCTTTTAACCGATATTCTAATAAGCGGGCTCGACTGTATTTTAATTCGAATTACGTTCATATCCTCCACCCTTGTTCTACGAATCTGGCTTGATAAGGAAGGTGATAGTGAACCTTAAACAAGTTAATGGGTTGAAAAATAATATACAGTCACATTCACATGCTGAAATTCATACGTATCAATACTGGATTCAATATTGGAGAAAAACCTTAAAGAATTATAAATTCTAATATGAAATGTGAGCGCTCTTTCTCAACAATGTTGTTCTCTCAATTGATAAAAGACACTCACCTGATCGTAAACCTTTTCGACCTATGTGTTACTGAGTGTGTAATAGTTTTTAATTTTCTTAAATTCAAAGTTAATTGCATTATTATATTAACTGCTAAAAATGTGATATTTTCGCTTATAATTTCGATTGATGAGTAAAGTTTCATTATAAGTTCCCTCACTTGATTGAACAATAACATGATAATTGGATATTTGAAAGCTTGAGTGAATGATTTATAAGTATCTTAAACATTATTATTATTTGTAATGCATGTGTGCTAATTAATACTGAGAGTGCAAAGAGTAAATGAATTAGAGATATTCGTTATTAATACAAAGAGTAAAGTGATTGCTAGTTTTAAAATTAATTAAATTATTGTGTTTGAGGATTCAGTTGAGGAAATTTATTTTTGTAAGTTTGAAAATTTTTGAAAAAAAAAAAAAGTTTTGCAAAAAAAGATTGAAAGAAAAAAAATAATATGTTACAAAAATATTATTATTTTTTTTTGTTTTAAAAAAGAATATTTTTCCGGAAAAATTAATTTTTGTAAGATTAAAAATTTATTTTTATATAATTGAAAAAAAATTGATTTTTTTAATTAGTGGAAAAATATTACAAGTTTGAAAAATTATTTCTTAAAAACATTTTATATGATTAAGAAAAAAAAATATTTGATTTCATTTTCTAAGTAGAAAAATATTACTAGTTTAAAAAAATACTGTTTCGAATCAAAAATCTGTTTTTGAAAGAAATATTCTTAAAAGCTGGAATTTTTTTTTAATAAGTTTGAAATGAAAAAGAAATTAATTCGAAACTACGAATTCAAATCTAAAATTTTGTTCGGAAAACCTGGCATCAGGCTATTGACGATCTATGATTGAGATTTGCTGTGTCGTTTGAGAAAAGTGAACTAATTTTAACTGGTCAGAACGTCGTCACTTGAACGTCGTCACTCAGCGGCGTCACTTGAAAGATGTAGGCTAGGGGTGAATAATACTCGCACGTGGGGTTTGTTATCTGTTATCGGTAAAGGGGTAGATAGCAATATTGATAAAGTCATTTCCTTAATTCGCATCGGTGTGTGTGGACGATCCGAAGTTCTGGAGAATCAGGGTAGCTTTTTTTCAACAGCCGCGTTGATTTGCCGATATCACGGCATGCCTTCTGCAAATCGACGATGGGCAGCCAGCCGTATGCAGCGATTTCAAATAAAACATGCGTGTAGTTGTAATTTGTGAGATTGAGTTATAATTAACAATCTACTTATTACAATTTCATTCGTGTTTTTGAATAACATCGCAATAGGTGGCACTTGAGGGATTTCACCCCAAAAAGGTTAGTCTTTTGTACTTAATTTTACTCAGTATTTAGTTATAACTTAATTTGTCAAATTTTTAGATTAAGTTTCTTAATTTAACGTATAGCTGACCATTTGAATGTATCGTTCGAAAAGGATAAAGACTAAAATAAATGATATCGATTTTGTTAAAGAAAATAGTTGTTAAAGTTAAATATTATCGGGAAAATGAAATAGACAAAGTGAATCTTATTTATGAAAGTTGAAAATTTTGATTTTTTCTAACAACAGTGCTTGCAGGAAAAAAAAATAAAATTAAGTAAAATACTATGCGATGAAATGACTAAGTTAAATACTAATCAAAAAATAATTATTAGAGTTGATTAAATAAAATGTGATAAACTAAATGAAACTCTTGTAAAGCATATGTAGTGATGAAATGTAACTTGAGTGCGAAATTTGCTTACTGGAAAAAAAATTAATTAAGTTGATTTTTTTTAAATCGTGAAAATTTGTTAATGTTAAGTGTTAGTTACTACTAAGAGTAAATTGATTGCAAGTTTTTAAATTAAATTAGTTGGATGAAAATTGTAGACCTGATAATGTTTCGAAAAATTTGAGGGTTCGATTCCTGTCACTAATTGTGAAAAATTTCTAAGTTAAAAAATATCGAAAAAAAAAACGATAAAGTAAAAACAAGCGAGAAAATGATCAAACTCTAAAATATACTAAAAAAAAAAAAATCGAAATTACGAAAAAATAATCTAAGTCTGAAATTCTTGAAATTAGTTAAAGATTAAAAAGTAAGAAAATAGTTAAAGACTGAAAATAATTGAAAAACGCTAAAATAGTGAAAAAAAAATAATCAAAGTGCTAAATGACAGGAAAAAACGTTAAAGATCAAAATGTATGAAAGAATATTTAAGTTATTTATTTCTTCGAAAATTTAACAAGTAAGTGAAAATATTTTGTTGTATGAAAGTAAAAAAAAAAAAAAAAAGATTTCATTTTTATTCGTAATAGAAAAAAAAATTACGAGTAAGAAAAAAAAATAGTTAAGAAAATTATTTCTTCGAAATTTTAACAAGTTAGAAAAAATATTTTGTTGTATGAAAGTAAAAAAAAAAAAAATAGTTAAAAAAACTATTTCTTCGAAATTTTTACAAGTTAGAAAAATTATTTTGTAAATTTGACAAAGAAAAAAAAATAGTTAAGAAAATTATTTCTTCAAAAATTTAACAAGTTAGAAAAAATATTTTGTTGTATAAAAGTAAAAAAAAAAAAAAAATAATAATAATAATATTTAAGGTGATTTTAAAAAATTCCGTGAAAATTTGTTAATGATAAGTGTTAATTAATGCCAAGAGTAAATTGATTGCAAGTTTTGAAATTCATGCAAAGAAAATGTTGTTAAAAAAAAAAAAGATAAAGTTTGAAATGCATGAAAAAGAAAATCAAAGTTTAAAATATATTTCAAGTCCACAAAGCATTGAAATAAATCAAAAATCTCGAATGGGTTGTATTTAAATAAATCTTAACTTAAGTGAAAAACTGTGTTCTTATGGAAAATAATAATAATGATGATAGTATAAAAATATGTGCTGAAATTCAGTTAATTATATGTCATGATTAGTACTAAAGAGTGAATTAACTGATGGTTTTAAAATTAACTAAATTGTAATATTTGTTGTCATGGTACAGATTCACATTAAGACTGAAAGAGTAATGGAAAATATAGCATAGTGGTTAGCATACGTTTTTGCTAACTCAAAGTTTGGGTGTTCGATTCCCGACACTCTGAAAAATAAAAATAATTAAATTCATGGAAATATTCTAAGTCCGGAAAAAAAATCAACCTCTCAATAGATGGCGCCACGAACGTTCTTAAAAGTTGTCATTCAAAAAAATAAAACATAGCAACAAGTGTTGCCACTCGAAAACTAAACACTTTAGTGTTGCCATCCGAAAAGTACAAAACCTCCTAATCTTCTACAAAGTGTTGCCATTCCCTAAAAGTAAAAACGACAAAGTACAAAAACTTATTCCGAAACCGAAACTAAACCCACTTAATCTTTCATGACAAAGCGCGAAAACGCGGCCGTGCAAAAACGTGGTCGTGCGAAAGCGCGGAAGAGCGAAAACCCCGTAATCTTCTTCAAGTTCCAGGCGGCTAACGGCAGGCGGTGGAGGGGGATCGGCAGGCGGCTATCGGGAGGTCACAGGCGGATTGAGAGGCGGTGGGGAGGTCAGAGGCGGAGTTGGGAGGCGCAACCCGGAGGTCAGAGGCGGAGGTCACAGGCGCAGCCGGCTGCGCCTGCTGTCGCGAAACTCTCCTTTTTCCCCTACTTTCCAAAGCTGACCCCAGTGCGGTGGCTGACGCAGGAAAGTATTTCTTTCTTGCGATGTTTGGAGCAAAGAATACTGAAGATCTAGATAGCTGTCGCTACCAGTGTTACTTGCAGGCTATTGCAAAGCAACCCATACATTCATTGTTCAAGTTGGCTTACCGTCACTTCAACAGCTACCAGACAGCATTCATATAGAACCTACCACCAGGTTCAGCAGCGGCTGGATGAGGAAAAAAAATTACCTCCAGTGGGGGTGGAAGAAGATTGGTGAATACCTTAGACCAATTACAGCAATGCCTTCTGCAACTCCCTAGGAATTACTTTCCCTCACAGTGCGCGAGCGCGTTCATAACTGCGAGTGCCGAAGTAGTGGTCTAAACTGCTCAAGTATGTGCAGTAATTGCTCAGGTCTAGGAAGTAATAACAGGGGCACTAATATCATAGACGAAGATATAGAAGAGGACGGTGGTATGCTTGAAGAGGACTGAATCCTGGTGAATACTTTGCATCACAATATGTCACATTCATCGTTCTACATTTTTATTAAACATTAGCATTGAACTCGTTTACGAACGTAAAAAAGTTTGATAAAATATGGTTGTAATTTACAGGCAAATATGGCTATTTTCTAAAGAAAAAACTTCAAAAGCTGCACTTATAATAAAAATGTTATTAGTAAAAATGATATAACTATAAATCATAATTGTTATGAATTTTTATAATTTAAAATCATCTATGTTTAAAATATATTCATTCTTATTGCGGCATTGTCTAGAGAAAGTTTGGGTTTCTCCGTGCCGCAGATTTATATAACCACGGTCCATGAATGCTTCTTTTCCCTTAAAAGTAGAGCCCCTTGAGTAGGTGGTGAGGTTGTCGTTCCTTCAAGGGCTAATCACAAACATACCACCTGCCCCATGAATCGAAATTTGCTTTTACAAAACACTCCTCATACAAAAAAATTCGAAACGAAAAATTTCTATTTTTCATCTATCGTAACTCTGCAACCGTTCACTTTACAAGATAATGTTTAGGACCATTTTGTTCGTAATTTAGTGTAGATTGTTTTGCATATTTCACTTTTTGCGCTAAACACCATAGTTTTCTAAATATTTCGGAAAAACTGATAAAAACTACTAATTTACCAACTTCTTCCCCCCTCCCCCCAAAACCCGACGCTGAAAACGGTGTAACTTTTTACCAAACAATATGTGGACAGTATACAACAATTTGGAGTTGGCGGGAAACTTTTACTTTGGATGTTGAGGTTAGGCCTTTTTTCGGTCTATTTGCACCGTACTAAGGTCAAACTTAAGGGGAAAAAACACTCATAAACTTATCAAAATAAATAAAAGCAGAAATATTTTCAAGGGTGAATCTTTAACATAGGAAATAAACATAATTTTGCCGCAAAACTTAAGCAATGTAAAATAAATTCCTTAATAAATTTAAAACCTAAAAATAGAGTTCAAATCTCTTAATGAGAACAAGTTTAATACGAAATCATGGTCAAAATGAACATTTTGCTCGTTTAGTTTAGTTTCCCATTTGATTACATTAACAATTTCACGCTTAACACGTGCATTAAACTTGAAGTCTCCGCTAAAGCGAATAAAAATTTCTAACTCCATCACTGAAAATGTTAATGTTGAATACTGTAAATTGCTTCAGACACTGTTATTTTTTTTGTTTAGTTGTAGAAGGCTTATGTATCGAGAAGAAAATGTTAAGTCTTTTTCATATAGGGAAATCTCGTTACAACGTACTTCAAGGGACCTCAAGTTTTGTTCGTTAAACCTCGAATTTCATTGCAAGACAATTTAAGCAATGTAATGAAAATTAATCGGGAATGAAAATTTATTTCATTTAAAGGAATATTTTGTTGTACTGACATTCGTTGTAACAAGATTTCACTGTACCCTCACAATTCTTGAAGACATTTCAATTTGCTTGGTGAAAAAACGGTCTATCTTCCACTGAGGAATACAACTTATCCCGAATTTTCTGATTATCATCTTCCTTTTTTTCAATTTTTCCAAAAAAGTTCAATTTTCAGAAATAAATAATTTTTTAATGTACTAATAATTAGATTACGATGTGTATATCAGCAATAATAAGCAGTAGTAATTATTTTTAAACGTAGGTAAGCATTTTTTAATTTATTTCCAGCATCACTTATTCATGGCTGTTATGAATAACGCATACGAAGAAATTCGTGGCTGGAGAGTTCATATTAACAGAGCTCAACTGTTGGCTTATTGAGGTATGAAAAACCTTGCAGCTGGTCTATATGCTAGTCTCCAACGACCGCTAATAACTATTAACTGAGTTATTTGATCGAAATTGCAATTAATAATTGTTTTACCGTAGTTAGAATACTTCACTCTCTTGTTTCATTTTAAAATTGGGTTGTTAAAAGGAGAAAACCATAATGTTAGTGTTATTCAAAGATTTATTCAATTAACATTTTTAATCAAATATAAATGATTGATTATTCAAACCTGTATCACTTTATTTGACGTAGAGTTGATAGATTAACATATTTTGATTATTTGATCATTGTTTAAGGCATTTCTGAGTTGTTGCAATGAAAAACTTAATAATAAAAGCTGAAAGAAATTGAAGCTAGTAATCTAAAATACCAACTAAAGATAACGCTTTTTAACCAAAAGTTTAATAAATTGTGGGTGAATTATTACTTTTTTAGTTCATCAAATGAAAAGCAATATTAAAAACGACTCATATTTTCTGGCAAAATGCCAAAGTGGAGTTCTGAAAAATATAAAATTTCAAAAATCATGATTTTAAGACTAAGAATGAAATACGCAGTTGGTACAATACATGTATTGAAATTACCGAACGTACTTATTGGAGCGTACTGTGTAGGGGAGAGTGTTGTACCTTGGGACACTGCTAATTTCTAAGACTCTATTTTTAGCAGCCATGTTTTTGTAATCTTTAATAGTAACCTTCAACACTAAGTGGTGCCACATTGAAAATCAGCATCAAATAAGTAAAACTGACGATTTTGTGAGAGAAAGAAAATTTCATGACTCCAAAGGAAATATTTTCTTTTTTTTTCATTTTCTGTCTTTGTATTTGTAAATTTAATCAACTGAATTTTATTTTGTTATAAAAGAGTAGTACTTTAAATATTTTACTTAGGAGAAAATAATGATAGTGTATCTAGATTTACTACCATTTTGGTTTTTCCTACACAACGTGGTGATTGTACCTTGGGACAGCTAAACATATTGTACCTAAGGACACGTTCCGGAGGTAAACCATATGCATGGTTCTTAATAATCAAGATATGTTTAGGAACATGGAACAATGTTCTAATCTTATGTAGTGTTTTAAACACATTTAATGTTGGATACCAATTCATTATTCATAATTTAATTCACTATCATGGAAAAAATATTTTATTTGTTATCGTGTTTAAAGTATATGGCTGTTTCCTGAATCGTGAAGACTTTCCCATAGTTCAACAGGATGTGTCATGTATGTTGAAGTATTTTAATGTGACTTTTAGATTTAGAATTTGATTCAAATAATTGACGTTAAAAATTAAAATATGAGAAGTGTCCCAAGGTACAACCCTTTCCCCTACTTGTTGCGACCATTTGGACTAAATATTTTGGCTTTTTTCCTTTATATAATCACTACACTTTTTATTAAGTGTCTAAATGTTAACTGATTACTTTATTTTCAGTGTAAAAGATACGAATATTTTTTTTTTTAATCTTATTTTATTATTAACTTTTTTTATAACAATTTTTGTTTAGTTTTTGTTTGCATTTGGAAAATATTAACTCAACTAAATGTTTGAGAATAAGCAAAATAAACTTCATACTGGTTGTTCCTTTCAAAAATACATTTTTTGTGAGGAAAAAGGTAATATAACATGTGCAGATTTAAAGACTTTCAATCAGATTCCGTCAACATAAAAATGTTTTAAATATAAACATATGTACATAATGTAAGTAAAAGTACCTGATGCAGTCGCAAAAGTATCCGTCAGCCAAGGAAAGACGTTATTTTGAACAAACACCCTGAAAGAAATAGATGTTTAAAACGTTAATTCTATTGTTTAGAATGTTTTTTAAAAGAAATCTTATAAGGGCAGACAGATGTCAGTAAATATTAATTGTACTTAATTATCATTTTTAAGTTAAACGAAAATTTTTACAACCAGGAGCGCCGTATGGAAGATCACGGGAAGACACTGTGACCTCCCACCGACAAATTTTTTATATATTTAACTAACAAAAGTGATATGATCGTCGCGGGGCTCTCCATTGAAAAAGTTTCAGAAATGAAGTTCTAAAGCCGCCATCTCGTTTTTTTTTTTTTTTTTTTGTAACGGAAGGGGTTCGAAACTTTAGTTCATGAATCCAGAATACGTTGTAAGTGATAAATACTAAAAATCAAACGCGCTACCCATAGAAAAAATCCTTTAAAAACTCCTTCAAAAATATTCTGCAGTCAACTATGTTAAAAGTTTAGAAAAAAAAAGGTTTATTATTTTTTATGTATTTTTTTGTATTTCTCTATGGAATTACGTAGTTTGTTAAATGCCTCACTTATACTTTATTACTTTAACTATAACTATTGCTAATATTTCTTCAAATATGTATCTGCAAAAAAAAAAAAAGAAAGAAAGAAAGGAAAAATAAATAAATAAAATAAATAAACAAATAAAGATTTCGAAAACCATGTAAACATACAAAAGGATTACTGAGAAAAAGCACTTGAAAGTTTATTTTAGTTTTATGTCCCTCAGCAAGTATGAACTCATAACTTTCTAAGTAATCGAATTTTGAATTTGTTTGCATTAGTTTAAAGGTTTGAAAATAAACAGTAAAATGAATTCGATAGTTCGGTCACTTTCAGGTAAACTTATCCTTAAATCTCATTTGTCCGCATTACAGGTATTCTGTCACGAGAAAAATTGCATATGAGAGCACCAATGGGTATTGAAAATACAGAAAAAAAAACCGGAAAGTTTTTATTTCAGGGAAAATAGAGAGAGCGAGAGAGACAGAATTTTTTTCCCTAACTTAAAAAATAAATAAATTTATTTTGGAGGATTTGGTTTTTCTGTCATGCAGCACCTTGTTTTTTTTTATCATATAAATAAGTATTACGTATAAGTACAAAAGTAAAAATTTTGTTTCGTGCTTTACAGCTTTAATAGAATACCTAAATTTAAGTGATAAGTTGCTTAGGTGGAATTACGGCTCGTGGTCCCCCATTTGTATCTCATGCACCCCCATTTTTTTTTCTATGACATGAGCCCCTTACAGGCTCGCGTGAACCCCTGGAGGTCAATAAAGACCCCTTTGAGAATCACAGGTACAAATTGATGAATTAGATAATGCTTGACGAAAAATGTTTTCTTTTCCCTCATTTTTTTTCAATGAAGTATCATCCTTCAGAAATATGTAGGTTAAAATTGTTTGATAAAGATATTTGTGTTTTTCTATGCACAATAGCGATGTTTAGAAGACAAGAAGAAACACGTACACAAAAGTATTCCCATACAAGTTTAAAGTTATGATTTTACTTTAATTGGATTTATAACGGGGTATTTTGACAACTTGATTTGCCACCTGTTTCAGCTGCACACAGTCTATCTGTGAGAGTTGATGATAAAATAGAAAGTGAATCTTAGAAAAGAATATTAAACTTTGATTAAAAAAATACAAATGTGACAAACAATTTAAACTTATCAGCAATAAAAGCAAAAATCATTCATTCAAATGAATTTATAACAGCAAATAATTAGTTATCATTTAGTATCTCTATGGATTATTGGGCGTCGATGAAATACGAAGGAAAAAAATCAAAGACATAAAAGCGTAGATTCTTTTTTAGACGTATTGACTAGCATAAAAAACATAAAGGACTTAAACTTTGGAAATTTTCGCCACTGCTCTGACTACAATTATGAAGTCCAGGAGTCGAATGCGCCAAAACATATTTGTGAGCCAACTTTTGACCTAAGAGGGCATCACAAATTTGTAATTTATTTAAATGAAGTCAAAATCTTGAAAGGAAAAAAAACTCTGTTGAGTATTTTTTAAAATATTTGGATTTTTTCAGATGATTTTTTTTTTAAAACTATGACCACTTTACCTCAATCCAGGTTATAAATACATATTAAAAAAATAAAATTTTATAAGAGTATTTATATCATTTCCCCCTAAAAATGCAACGTGCTCTTTCTTAATACAATGTAAATTAGCAAAACAAAATTTGAATTTTTCAAAGAAATTCTTGTATTTATAATCAACTATATTGAAAAACCTGAATTTAATTATCATTTTACCCCACCGGACTCTACAAACTAACTAAATCTTCACCGCTGAAAAAAAAAGAAAAAAAACTAGCTTTAATAATTCAAGATTTAATTTTTTAGACACAATTACTGTACTTATAAAATGTAGTGCACACTTTATCAATAATCATAATTCCTTTAACTAAGCAAATTAATATATATAATAAGATTAAATAGATGAACGAAAATTTGAAAACATAAATATATATTACACTCTGGGATTCAAAATTAAATGCGCGTCGCATGCATAGTTTTATGATTGTATGACGCACAAATTATTTTATGTTTGAAAATTTAAATATAAAGTATAAATCTGTACTTCGGAGGGATACAACACTATGTCCATTTGTTTCTAAAATGACATTACAGAGTTAAAATCAGCTTTTCTCATATTTCCTAGAGGCATAGAGCACTATGTCCAAAACCAGTTATTAATTAATGGATATAGTGCATTTTAAAAGAACACCAAGTCCACTTTCACATAGAGGGATAGAACACCATGTGGTTAAAACTACGGTCCTGCAAAACTATGAAAATGGACACACTGTTGTATCCCTCCGAGGTACGAAAATTTAATTGCAAAGTTTAAAAGAACATCTGTCTATACTCACATTATTATCTTACTCCACAGCCAATAAATGATGTTACCAAGCTGACGAAATGGCTAAAAAAATGCATGTAAAAATTTTTTTTTTCTATGAGAAGTTGAAAAGCAAAATCGGGTAAAAAATTAACACTTCATAACTTTTCAAATTTTTAAACTCAATACAAAAATTCTCATTTTCTAATTTAGAAATTTAGAATTATGTGATAAATATAGCTGCTTTAAAACTTCAAGCGCTACTTCAACGTTACTAGAAAATAATGGGCAACTAATGTGCCCAATTTCTACCAGTAACAATCTCGTAAAAACAGGAAAGTTTTTCAGATAAAAGTCAGTAAGCTTCCTGACATTATCCTGGAATCTTTCAGCACTTGGAAATCATCCCGATAGAAGCCAATCTATCTGCTAAAAATTAGAAACCTTCAATGAAAACTTAGAAAGGTAATAGGTAGGTAACTTCCTACCTATTACCTACCTAAAACTTAAGGTAGGTAACTTCCTTAGTAATTATGTAGATACAACTTTTATACCTTAGTAAATCAGTATAGTTAATAATGTAGCAGTTTATTATAACAGAGTACTAAAATTAGTTTACCTTTGAAGAGTTGACTGGTTGAAAATAAAAACTAATACAACTTTGCATACATGTTCAAGTAAATATCCAGCTTTTTCAATTAATTTTTTTACATAAAATGCAAATTCTTAAGAATGAAATGTATGTAAAATATTCATATCTAATTCTGATATGAAAAAAAAGCATTTCACTCTACGTCCAATTATATTTTTGTTTAAGTACCGTCTCCTGTCAAAATTATATTAATGCTCGGTAAAAATGAATCTAGAAAGTAAAACATTTTAAATGATAGCTTAAATACATTCTTTCAATATAAAGAGCAGAAAATTATTATGGTTAACAGTTTTAAATGTCCGAAATTTTGAAATTGGTATTTTTCAGAAGGCAGCTTCTGTTAGATTTGTATTTACAAAATAAAGCGACAGCAAAATCCAAATAAAGCAGATGTTTCCAGTATTATTTAATGATACGTTAAGCGTGTTTTACTAAGCTATTTTTGTCGTATCTGTGCAGATACCCTTAAAATGACTAGTAATAGTCTCTTACGGTAAATTTAACCTAGTATGGAAAAATATTTTGAAAATAAAATTTGTCGTAATTACATTCATTAATTTTTAATAAAGACTTTTACAAGAATACGATCTTATGTAGGTTAGATAAGTTAATTGCGAAACGACTACAGCGATTTGAACATTTAATAAAGTCACAAACCAAAGAAACGAGTTGTAAACTTTAATCATCAATTTCTCATTTTGAGCTCTACTGCAGATACCACATCTGTGTTTCGCACGGCAGTGTAAATTTTCTAAAAAGTGCGAACATAAATTTACTGAATTATGAAAGAAAAAAAAATCTTACCGTTTTTAGAAACGAAGCTGGTCCTGACCGAATAATAGTGTCCACACATATTGCTTGATAATCATACATTCTAATCCTGAAACGGAACAACTAAAATTGTAAAATAGCACAGCAACAATTTTTTAATTCATACTAAGCATGAAGAAGCAGATTTGAGAAGAAAGTACTGGGTTTCTTTTCACATTATGGTTGAAAAATATTGTCTATCGGAAAATCAATCCAATTATTATTACAGAATTCTTTTTAATATGTATCGAAAATGAAAGACATGGCATGTCATTAAATTGATATCATAAATATTATGCATAATAATGTAATATTTCCACTTCTTAATTGTTTGTTTTAATGATGCAACGTCCCCATTGTTTATCACTTCATTAAGAAGTGATAAATAATGGGGCGGTGCATCACCAGAAATAAAAATATATACTAATGCTATAATATTAACTTATTTAATTTCATATTTAATTCAATATTACAGGAAGTTTCTTTACTGTAGATTTGCTGTGTGACTTCTTATGCAACATTCGGTGTTTTTGAGATTTTGTAAAAAGGTTTTAACCATGTAATTTTTTTTTTCATCAATGGGGCACATAAGAGCGAATCCGATACTCTGGTTTCAAACCAAGCAAGAGGTAAAACTTGTAAAACAAACCCTTAGATAAACAATTTCATTTTTTTTTACGATTTTTTAAACATTATAGCGAGAATTTCTCCATGAATCACCCTTTTCATCCACCCCTTCCACTTCAAATAAAAATAATGGCTATAAAACTGTCGAAAACTGAAA
The DNA here is from genome assembly GCF_026930045.1 of Uloborus diversus. NCBI lineage: Eukaryota > Metazoa > Arthropoda > Arachnida > Araneae > Uloboridae > Uloborus > Uloborus diversus. The sequence goes on from NC_072733.1 coordinate 152,039,725, forward strand.
AAAAAAAAAAAAAAAAAAAAAATACTAGTGCCATCTCAAAAAGCGCGGGAAGATCGGTGATCATATTTGGATTTAGGGACCATTTCACATTAGAAGAATTCCCAAGAATGGTGTCAGTTAAAGGGTTTAAGTTTTTTTTTGTTTTTATTTTTCGCCACGTGTTATTACTTATGGCATTGCCAGTCAACTTTTTCAAAGCTGATACTAATAATGGTTCGAAAAATATATTTCAGAAAAAAATCATAATTAAAGGTCCCCTAAAAATATAAATTTTAGATCAACCTTTTTTGATTACTAATGAGTGTACATTTGGAAAAGTATATTTAAGTCTTTAGCATAAGATTCTAACAATATGTTAATATTTTTCGTTTTAATTTCTTCATTCACAGAATGCCAGTTTTGTTTATGCTAACGAATGTTTCCGGTGAAGGGGAATGATACCTTACAAAACGCTGAACCATTTTGTACGAGAAATTGCAAGGTGGTAAATTGTATCTTACGTGACATTTGTCACATTTTTTACTCGTATCACATATATTATTGTTTCAAAACTTTAAGGGGTTGAGAAGTAAATTGTTTTAAAGCAAGTTACTTGTTTCAAATAAAACAACTTGTTTCAATTTTTTTCTTATAAAAGTATAAGAAAAAAGAACGTCATGTTTCAAATTTTTCCGTCAAGCACATTGTCTGGTGACCTAAAAGCCTATGGGTAAACTAATGATATGACTTAGTTTCGTTTTAGTATTACCATTATATTACTATATTCAACATTTATGTAAAAATGAATTATTAAAAAAATATATATATTAATGTTTTAAAATGTTTAGTCTGTAGTCTCAATTTTATTAGTCAGCTTTCCTGAAACATTCCCGAGAATGCAGTAAATTCCGCCAAATCTAGTACAGAACAAGAAAAGAAAACCAAACGCTGAAAGCTTAATGTGGTTGGTATTCACTCTTCCGCGTGAATTGTGTTTTGCATTACGGAACAGAATAATATTCAGAAAAGTTGCGATGACCCGTAAAATCTTATAAAAGAGAAAGATTAGAGAAATTTTCTAAAAAAAAAAAAAAGGAAGAAAGAAAAGCGCATAGTAGTATAGGAGGAAAAGAAATACTTTCACTAAATGTGCGTTTTCATTTTTTGTCTTTGCGTGTAGAAATCAAACTTGCTTTCAGAAAGTCTGAATGCATATTTATGTGTATAATAATTTTCTATAACATATTTGTTTAGTTAGTTATAATCGGAGCTCCAACAATGTAAAATAAAGTACAGGGGGTTTGAAAAAGAACTCCTCGCCAATTTTGAAATGACATAACTGCACAACCGTGTGAGATAGAAATGTGAAACAAATTGTATGTTGCACCAGGACTCAGGAATTTTTTCTACTCCAGTTTTACAAGATAGTTCAAAAATTCAGAAAGAACTGTAGTCAAATATTTTTAAATTAGTGTATGAAAGTGCTACAGTGAACAGAGATCAAATTTCATTGTGATGTGTTCGATATACCCAGCTTTCACAGCAATAATCTGACCATTCGATTGCATAATATTGCAGCTAATATGAAAGGTAGCCATATCAAAACAATGGGTTTGATGTGCGCAATAAGAGTTGACTTATGTTGAATAAGCCCACTTTCATACACCAATTAAAAAAACATTTAACTACACCACTCTCTGATGTCAAATTTTTGGAAATTTTTTTTGAAAACCAAGGCATTAAAAAATCTAGATCTGCTGGTGCAACATACCACTTTTTCCTCCTTTTTTTCTCACTCGGTTTTGCTGTTATGTCGTTTCAAAATAGGAGGGGAGTTCTTTTTCAAACACCGTGTATTATCAGTGTACGACAATATAGTATGGCTATTATATGTTTCTTGCAATGTTTTTGCTACAGTGAAGAATAAGGGAACTGGGAACAATATACTCAGGCCCATCATTTCAGAAACTTCTAGAGGGGCTAAGAGCATACACTCAGTGAAAGTAATGATACGGTAATTATGACCACTTTTGGGTCATTTTATTATGAACTTTTTTTGTCTCTTAAAAAAAATATTTTAAGGAGCTTTTAGGACTCTTTGAGAATATATATTTTAAAAAAATCTTAATTAGGCTCTTTTGACGCGATGGTTACAACTACACTCTCAAAAATCACGAAAAATAAACATTTGAGATAATTCAGTCAATTATTCCATCTACAGGTAAGCTGCGCGTGTAGTTCTGCTCTATGGGCGCACGCGAACATACAGTAATCGCCCCTTTTTAAAATAAAGAAAAGAAAAAAATAGGTATCATTAAATCGTATGAGGGATTAGTCGGTAAATATTCCAAAATAGCTAGACGTAGAAAACTAGAAACCATGATATTCTGCAAGCATAACATTTAGTCTAAAAGTAGCTCTTACTTAGTTATCTAATATTTGGCAGATCAGTGCAAAACAGAGAGTCGGCTTGCGAAGAAACGAGCGTGAATTGAACATTCCTAAACTATTTAACTGTTTAGTATCAACCGTAACATTAACTCTGAAGTTTTCTGTCATGAGGAAAAAACATTTTACCTGCAACAGACTGCTTGGTTTTCAGTTTAATAAGATAAAATGTAACACTTCGACTCTTTCACTGAAATGTTGATGATAAGTTTAAGTTCAATTAAATTAATGAATTATCCAACGTTTTGATGCACAAAAAGTGCAAATTACTGCAGACACGTGTTTCGGTGTTACAAGGAACTTCTATTTCATGCAAAGAAATGCGAATTTCTGGATGAAAATTCATCCGAGGTAAGACAACACCGAAACACGTGTCTACAGTAATTTGCAATTTTTGTGCATCAAACGTTGGATTATTCATTCATTTAATTTTCAAGCACAAAGGTATTTATTCGTTATTTAAGGTTAATTGTTTTATTATTGATTCCAAATGGTGTAATGTGCAGCATATGATTGCTTAAACAGTTGAGTATATGGCAACATGTTTAATTTTTAATATGACGTTTTGAATAATTTAATGTAGAATATTTACCTCACTTTAACTTTGTCTTTCCAATTTTTCATGGACCCGTACAACGGTGTTACAACGGTTCATTTTTGCTCTTTTTTTCCCACTAGTAGAGGAAGACCGCCTAAATTGGACCCCTAAGAACAAGATGCCCGTGTCGCTAAATGTGAAGCAAAACAAAAATGAAAAAAAAAAAAAAAAAATATTTAAAGCCAAATTTAATTTGGAACCGCCATAGGTACTTACATGTTCTGTAAATATGACGATATTTTTTTAAAAATTATTTTTGACAAAGTTTCAAAAGTCCAATTTAGGAATATATGCGCCTATATTGAACCATGCACTTCCTAAATTGGACCGTAACAGTAAATGATACAATAACTTGCATTTGAACTGTACAGTCTTTTTACAGGATTTGCAATAGAACTTCCTTTGCTCTGGGCTAACTTGACGCAGTGTTGATGAACCCACTGATGGCATTCCATACACTAAATCATGCTTTGCACTTAATCTCTACGACAAACATTGCAATACCAGTTGTTTTGTGCGTATTTTTGCTCCTTCTTTTGTAGTTTTTTCTGTTCTGTGTTCTTTTTCTGTGACGATGACGTTAGAACGTTAGTCGAAGTAGGTTTCCTTCTTTTGCCTTCTATTTTTTATGCATAGGTAATATGCGTACCACCTTAACAAAATCATCAATAGAACCGACAATCATTACTTGATGAGAACTAACCACTGATGCCTCGGAACTTGTGTAAATTTTATCCGTACATTATTCTTGTGCATCTTGAACGGCTGACACCGAACATGTAACATGTTTACTTTGGTAATCTCATCTGGACTACAAACTACTGACTCGGATGTTGCAAAGTCAGTCATTAAAAAGATTTGCACTAGCAGGTCAAACTCCTGTTCTAGAGAATCCATTCACAGAATATTGACCAAGCAGGCAGTTTGTCCATAACAGTCGCATTACAGTTCTCTTACTTTATATTGGATAATGGACCTCATTGGATGTTCTCGCATCCACGTATCACAGGTTCGATTGAAATATGTGGACAGAGGCTTGAAAAAGGCCTGAAGGAGCTGTAAACGATGCTTAGTGTGTGCTGGAAGAGGAAGCAGTATTATACCGTAGTCGTTAGCCAAGTTTATAGCATAGCTCCATAATCATCATTCCTACAAACAGCTAGGGCTCGTTCCATTATTTTTCCCGCCTAAGAACGACATTTACCCTTTTAGACATCTTCTAAAACCAAGAATGATATAAATTAACGTAATTTGTAATTAATAAAGAAATCAGCTAAGAAAACAGTTAACGAGCACAAATTGCAGTCAATTTAAAAAAAAAATAATAAGGAATGTTATGTAACAAAATTGAAATTGAAGTTTCTGACTAACAAGAAAAGAAGAAAAAAAAATATGAGGTTGAAGTTTCTGAGCAACTTACGTAATGTAAGCCAGTGTGAATGCTTCACTAAGTCTTAATTTATATTTTAAGCTATCCTAAATGTGCATTTAAATGTCACCACTAAATTATTTTCAATAAAAAAAATTAAAGATTGCTTGAATTTCATGTTCTTAAACTGGACATCGTAATCCTTGTAATCAATAAAATAACCAGTCAACAAGCACAAATTTCAATCAAATCGAAAAACTATATCTAACAAAATTGAAATTAAAGCTCATTGGATAAACATCTAGTTAATGGGTGGCAGCTTTTAGAAAGTGTGCTTGAATAAAACAAAAAGTCAAAATGAATTTCCTGATTTAGTGTTAAAATATGCTCAAAATAATCCAAACTACGTTATTAAGTTACACCAATCACTTATTTTATAACGTGATAAGTAAAAAGGCTTCCTTAGTTACATATTCTTAAATTGGACCACCGGTCCAACATAGGAAAATTTTTTCGATCCCATAAAGGAAACCATGCCATTTTTTATTTATACCTTGTCAACAAGTTTCCCAATCGTGCATGTAAATACATTGCTGTAATCCCCATTAAATACTGTTTATAATACTATAAAAGCAGGTTTTTCAGTTCACAAATTTTAGTATTATTCCACTAGATACAAGTTCTCAAAATAAGATCGAACACGATTTTAACACAAATCACATCGTAGCTCAAGTTATTCAGATCGAAATGTTACAAATCTTCATCTTCAAAGGTTTCAGACACAAATCTTCGTATTTCCATTTCTCCGGTTGGCTGTCGCACAGAACTCTACTTTAAATTTTAAGCCCATGGTCCAATTTAACCAGTGGTCCAATATAGGCGGTCTTCCCCTAACTCGCTCACTGTGAAACTCCCTGTCAAGCAAAGACTAGAAATAAACGCGTATCAACTTGCCAATTTCTACTCTTATTCAAAAAAAAAAAAAAAAAGAAACACTATTGTCCCGAACATAAAATTATATCATGGGATTTGTTGAAAACACATTTGAACTTACCACAGAAATGTTATAACTGCCAAAATCATTTTGAATCAACATATGACTAATCTGATTTTCAAATATTTAGATTGTCTTCTATAACTGCTTGATTATGCAAACAATATTTTATCTAACTATTTATAGGCTGTTGAACCAAACTATAACCATAGACACACATTGCGAAACATATCGTTTAAAGTTCTCCTCTTGGGGAGATTTTTTAAAAATGGCGCTGGTCAAAACTACACCGTTGTCATAATTATCCCACTGGACTCAATATTTCATTGAAAGAAAATGTGCACAAACCAGGGGGAGGAGGAGCATAATTCCCCCTGTTGAGCTTCCGAAATAACAAGGTGTAAGTATACTAATAATTTCATTTATTTTATGCGATGAGAAAATTTAAAAGGAATTAATTCTCTTTCTCGCTGTTTTCCAGTTTTCATTCTTCGTGGATAATCAAGAATATTTTTTATTTGAAATGTTAAATCCTCATTTATTTTTTGGTTGCGTCTTGATACTTTTGCAAACGGAAAAATTAACTGTATGTTATGTTAGCATGAAATGTTTTATCCTAAAGTAGATGGTTACTTTTAAACCCTTGCTTGTGACGTTGCATGAGACGAGTTCGGATAAATAAAAGGTAAGTAATTTGTAAAGCAAAGGAACAAGCAAAAAAAATATATCAGAAGAAATATCTACGCTCCAAAGATCAAAATTCATCTTTTTATGTGGTAACTATAAGTTTTTCGTTTTTTTCTGCTTGAAAAAAAAAAGAACAAAATAACGACTTTATAGATTTTTAGTAGATAAATTGCTCAAAATTAGACAAAAATAAAAATAGCATTTTCCATGAAATTTTCTAAAATATTTCTTCAAGTTAAAAATGTAATTTTCACAAACTCATATCTTTTTTGTCTGTTAGTGTAACAAAAAGAGGAATTTTAAGCCAGTTCAAAAAATATAAAAGTGTTCTCGAAACTAATGTGAATAAGAAAAACTCAGAAATCTCAAAGTATACGTGAATATTGTCTTCTAAGTTTCTTCAGCTAGGTCAGTGATTCTTAATTAAGAGTCTAGTCATTAGTATGATCTTCTCATTTCAGTTCAAATAGCGGAGTTTTCATAAAAATGCTTCGAAATAAGCTAGTGTTATGTTGAAATGCTTGTCAACAGCAAAACTGCCATAGGGAAAGCATGACAGTCTGGTACTCGTAAAAACTACTTTTCTATTCTCTGCAGCAATGTTAAAAATAACGTTTTTATGCAAGATGACTTTTAAACAATTGCATTTTAAGGATCAATGTGTCATCATATGTACTAACCGCTTCAACCAGGTTGATTTAGCTGACCTCCCTGCTGCTTTAAAAAAATAATATTGTGTGTCTTCATCTGCAATGGCACGTATAATAAACGTGTTCTCAAACTTAATTATCTTCAAATTTGCATGCAAATATAAGACCAGCCACACACCAAAACAAATTTATTACCTCCGGAAGAAATTAAGATGCTTCGAAAAGAAAAGAAAATAAGCAAAAAGAAATAACGTCTGTATACACAACATGTTAGCTATTTCCACCTCCAATTTACGCTAAAATAAATTAACGACAAGGCAGGTTAAAGAAAAACAGCACAAAATAAATAAAAACATATAAAGAGAGAAAAAATTAATTCACATAAATAGGACTAAAGTGAAATTAAACTTAGAAGTGTAGTAAAAAACTGACATTTTTGAAAAAAAAAAGTTATAAAACAATTAAATTGTCATTCCTTTCGAAGGTGCTATATTTTTCTCCGTTTACGAAGTTTTTTTAAAAGTTAAACTGTTAACAAGCAGGGGTTTTAGTTCTATTCGTGAATAAAATACATGTAGTGATTGCTATACCGATACACGGTATTTCAAACTATTTTGCAATTTCGTAAAACCGGTGTTGACTGAAGTAAAATACCGGTATTTTCGGTATTAACTACAAATAATAAGTAACTTGAAAAATATTTAAGTAAAAACTAACTTATTAGATATCTACTGTTGGATCAGACAGTTGGGTCATTCCATACGAAATGAGCAAAATTCGCAAAAAAGTGGTGGCCGCATGGTAACAGATTTTTATGAAATTTGGTATACAGGTTCCTTTTATGCCTATATAAAAATATCTGAAATATTTTTGCTCAAAATTTTTTATTTGAATAGTTACATATGATTGAAAATTGGTCAAATTGAACAGCATTCTCATAAATGCTAAATGTTGCAATTTTGAAGGCTTGTATCTTATTAACTATTTAATGAAAACATAAAAGTTATGTGTTGTTGCAATCTATGGAGTAGGGTAATTAATCTGATATCAGTAAAATTTTCAAAGTTATTATAGTTAACTTTTAACCGAGTTTCAAAAACTGAAAATATTTCAATTTTCTCATAATTAAGCATTTTATTTTTTAATCTCAATCTTTGAGGAATGCATTAGCTTTGATGAAATTAATACCCAATAATGTGCTAAAACCCTAATTAAGGGAAATCTTTGAAGATGATGTTAATGTTGGGAAACAATCACTTCTCAAAGAGAAATTACAACTAGATATAAGTTTCTTAAAAAAAATACTACACACAATAAAAAAAGAAGAAGATAAAAGAATACATCAAAAACCAGTACGCAAGGGACCAAAATATTTCAAGTTGAGTTATTTCGAGGCAATTGGAGGAGATTTATCGATAATTATCTGCAGTAATACCGACCAGCTTGAGTTTTCAGTTACAGGAAATTAGTTCCTGGCTTAGTGACAATTCAATAGACGCATAATGTTTCTTACCATTATTAATTTTTTATTATAGCACTTGCTCATTCATTTTTTATTTGTTCGCAACAAATTTTCATAATTAATGTACTTTTACACAAAATTATGAAATGTGACAAAAAAAAATTACGCATATTTTGATACAGTAAACTTTGGATTATCTACGGAATTAGATGGCACAGTTGCCGCGAATAAAAATAAATGTGGATAAACCGCAAAAAAGTTGAAAGAATGGACTATTAAGGTAATAATTGTTCTTCCTCAAAAATGTGGCTGTATTGATAAATAATATTACTACAAACAGTGAAAATAAGTACATTAAATATGTTTCGTATTTTTGCACAAAAGAACTTTACATCAATACAGGACAAGTATATGTAAAATGAAGATAGCTCAAAAAACAATGTACAATAATAAAAAATAGTAAATAAATTTTTTAAAAAACTGAGTTTAAATTTAATTTTTCGGAAAAAAAACACTCATTGGTGTTTGCTTTTTGCTGCGAAAATACATGTTCCAGATTGTTAATTGACTCACTCCTGATTGTTGATTGACTCGCGGATAATCCGCTCGCGTATAATCGGGAGTTTACTACTGGTATTAATACCGCTGTTCCGCTATCATGTTTCAAAAAATACCTAAAACCGGTATTGTAATTTTGATCCAGTATTGCCATCACTAATAAAGCCCTATTAAAAATATTGAACCACATGTATTACGATAAAAGTTCAGGTATATGATTTATATATAAAGTTAATTTGTTATCTGAGGTATTGTTCTTCTAACCCTCTAATTTAATTTTAGAGAAAAACTTTAATACATCATGGATCACGTGTGTGACCAAAAAAATTGTCTTCGGTATTTTCTAGAGTTCATAATGGTAGAACATTTGTTGTAATGTTATTTCATAGTTTTTTCGAGAAAAAAAACTAATGATCAAAAAAGCTATGGCTTTTGAATTAATTTCACTAACAATGCGTATTTTTATTATTATTATTATTATTATTATTATTATTATTATTATTATTATTATTATTGTCGCGGTCTGTGTGCTCACAAGTATGACTGAAATCCAGAAATAAAGGTTTTTATTTCACAATCGATACTGAAATTAAAAAGAACCGACATTTTTTTTTTTTGCCTAAAATATGATGTTTTTACTTTATGTGACAAAAATATTTCAGTGTGCCAGAACCCCTTTTCGTGGAATCGTCCTGCAGTATCAGTATTGTTAACCGATTGGCAAAGTTTCAATGAAAAATAAATGCATGAATTATAATAAACGGAAGACCTTTTTCTTATAACTGGAGTTTCGAAAGTGATTATTTTTGGTATCCTAATTCAGTGGAGTTATTTACAATGATGTAACATACGTGAGAAAACAGTATAGCGAGATTTTAATCTTTCTTACAGATATTTAAGTGAGTGGGATTGCCCGCTGAGCGTCATTACTCTACCTTCCCCTAAACAGTTTTTGCGTTTATTCGGATTTGGCTCGGCAACATTTAAGGTTGATCTTTTAGTGCATACTACAATCAAACGTATTGCATTAAGAGTCAATGCGAGAGAATTTTTTTTTTTTTTTGATTATTTAAGGTTGTTATTTTGAGAGGCTTAAAAATATTTAGCATTCGCATCTGCGGGCAAAACTTTAAGATTTCACCTAAAAAAGCGATAACGCAAAATAGTTTGCGCATAAATAATAATGAAGTACACAATAACTGAATACAATTCTTTTCCAGAGAAAGAATGAAAAAGAAAAAACGCAATGAAACAATGGATATGATTGCAAGTCCTTCCAAAAAAACTGCGAATTATGCTGCTTTTCATTTCTTTACCGAATTGTTTCGATCTTCAACTCTTATTTTCGTTTGAAAGTTTAATGAGAAAAAAAAGGTGGGGGGGGGAGAAAAAGAGAAAACTTAAATAGTACTTTTCGCGAGAAAAGAACAGGCTTGGAAATGTTTTCGCTAAGTAATTTTTATTTACTCATTCTAACGTACCTTAACTAAACACTACCTAAAAAAATCTTATTATTTCCTCTCTTTTCTTTCCCAAAATTCAAACTAGCTGTTTATGGCTTTATTGAAGTCTAAAATAACCAAGTTGTTTAGACTCATTATCAAACTAAAAATGCTGTTTTGCATCACTGAGATTCTTAACCACTAAGCGCCACGTTGATTACTGTTTCAGTTGATAAAAAGTTTTATCCTGCTGATCATGTTTATTTTACAAGTAGTGGGAAATTTGCTTCTGGAAATAATAGTTTATGTGAAAGAATTTCGTTATAGCTCCATTCTTTAGGAAGTGTTGTACAAAAGTTTTAGGGAGAAAAAAAAGAATCTGTTCTAGTTTATTGTTATTCCGCTGGAAGACGTTTATTCGAAAATAATGACAGACATTCGCATATTCGGTGATAGATAAGTCTGTATCAGAATACGATGTCTATGTTTACTCGGCATTTTACAATAAAAAAAGACATATTTTTGCTTTCCTAAGAATTGTTTAGTGTAAAAGGAAGGAACACTTTTCACCGTAAAAAACCAGAAATACGGAGCAGGGGTGCCCATTCCATCCCCCCCCCCAAAGTTCAATGGCGCAAATCCCCCCGACCCAGTTTTTCTCAACCCTCTTTCCCTTTTTTATTTTTAGCTCTCATTTTTAATTTATTTCTGTTTTATTCTTTTTTTATTTATTTATTTGTCTCGAATTATATTTTACTATTATTATTTTATTAGAAAAGTTCTGACATGCATACGCACACACACACACACACACACACACACACACACACACGCACGCACACACACACACAAACTAAATAAATAAATGTAATAAAATATAAACAGAATAAAATAAATCAATAAATAAATTTAAAAAAAAAATCTCCCCCCCCCCAAAAAAAAATTTTTGATAGCGCATCTTAGGCCATACCCCCGTTCTGTGGGCACCCCTGATACGGAGTCTGACTAATTTTGAGGTAATGGAGTAGAACTTGCGAGTCGAGAGCAGAAGGTCTAAAATTCCAAGAATTGGGGCCGGAGTCTGTCATTTTCCCTTAATAAGTCCGCAGCTCAACCAGTTCTTGTGGAGTTGGAGTCAGACAGATTTTAGGATATAGGAATCAGAGTCGAAGGCAAGAAAATTCCCAAAGTTGGGGCCGGAGTCGTCTCATTTTCCCCTCTGACTCCACAGCTCTATAAAACACATTTATATCTTCGGCCGATTCAATGCATAGTTTTTTTTTCTTTTCGGACTACAGTATGTCGTCCAGTATAACTGCATCAAAAAAAAAAAAAAAAAAATCACGTGTTTTCTAATTAATATCTCAGAAAAACAGATTAACGAATATGAACGAAAGAGTTGACTACAAAGGATGAAAGTTTCAACCATGTGAGTAAAACTGCAATAGACCCATTCGACAGATTTCATTTATATCAGCAATTTTTGCATAAAAATAAAAAAGGAATGTATATCTTTTTCTATCTATCTATCTGTATATACAGGATGTTTTATATTGAATGGGACAGAAACTAAGCACACCAGTGAACGTTTATAATTATTTTACTTTAATGAATCAAACTTACAGTGAAAGTTTTGATGTATCCAAGTTTCTATAGATATTCTATTTGTAGCAATCCGGTCACATGACAAATATTTCTACGGTATTTTAGTTTAAGCAACATTAGGAATAGAGTATGCGTTGTCAATGATTCAAGTACTTCAGTTACTGGCTGCTTCCAGGTGTTGTCTCTATTTCTCCAGGACCTACAGGAGTAAGTCCTGTAGAAGTGGAGGCACAAACATTTGGTCTTTCACAAAATACCGCAGGAAGAAAATACAAGAGATCAGATACGGGGATTTCAGAGATCCAACACTACAATTGGCATGTGATTTGCCATACCACAGCGAATTTATAGATCGGGTAGACTATAGACCTACAACTGCTTTATTGACCGTTTGATGCAGTGGTTTTTCACGAAGTATCGTGTGAAAATATTTTTCATCGACAATCAACGATAATATTTTGGTGCATTTCAAAACGGCGTACGCTTTTTCATAATTTATGCACAAAATTATACATTATGGTATTGAAACATGCTTGTTTTAATCCTTTTTTTAAATAAATTTTTAATACCGATATTCCGATATCACGTTTCAAAAAATATCAACTACTGGTATTGCAATTTTGGTCAGATACTGCAATCACCAAGTACATGGCATAACTATTGACTGTATTGAAAAAATTTTTTCAAAGTAACGAACTTGTTCTGAACGGCTGAGATAGATATTGAGAACACAAATTTGAATGTCAGAACAACTAAAAATGTGCTGAATATTTTTACAGTGATGTAAATCAACGGAATTAAATTTATTTAATCACACGATAAAATCTTCCGTTTTAATTCTGTTCTTAACTTGGTTACCGCGATGGGTACTTTTTTAAACATATCTCCGGTAAAAAGTTTTCTTTCAAAATAAAATGGGAAAAACTATCTCTCGTCATTATTTTTATGGCACTTTCACATAAAAAGATAGTTAACTGTGCTGCATATCTAACAAGGTGACATGCTCTAGCAGTAATCAGAAAAGCTATTAGTAAAAAACATACTGGCTGCGTGCTCACAATAGTTTATAATGGCATTCAAATTATTATGTTTAAGAATTTATTACTATTGAGTATCCAGACGCTGAGTGTAAATTAGCCTAAGATAAGGTGAAGCAAGCTCGTTTCACAGTTTTGTTTCTTTCAATGGTCGGAAGTAGCGCGCTACAAGTAGCGACGCTACCGTGGTAGCTAGCAACATTTTTTAGTCGTCCGTAGTGTAGTGCGTATTTAAGGAAAAAGTACCGTATCGAGTAGTTCGATACAAAAAAAATAGAAGTTTGTTGTGATTTCTGGAAGTTACTTTTAAATTAAGTTTAGGGAAAAAAAGCATTTTATCAGTAGCGTAAGAAAAGGGATGATGTCCAGATCGAGACCCCTAGCTTGAAGTTCAAAATAATTTACAGTCTACAAAATATAACCTTCTATGGAATTAATTCCAATATAGAAAGTTTCAGTTTTCTCCTCTGTTTGAAAGATGTTTTCCTCATCTAATTAATTTTATGTTTTTATATGGATATGTAAAATTTAAACCTAATCATGACTGCTTCTTACATTTTTCAAATAGCCGAACTGTAAAAATTTGTATCTTTCAACTTTTTAATCCGTTTTACAGCGAATATTCGTAAAAATGGTTTGGAAAAAAAAAAAAAACAAAGATAGAAATGGTAGTTCTAAGTAATATTTTATGTTCAAATGATCTAGTTTATTAATCTGAGCACCATTTCGAATTTTTTCGTTCAATCCTCGAACGGTGTGTGTATAATTTTTATTTATGTATTTTTTTAAAACTGGCGAAGAAGCAACTACATTTCAAAAATAATTTGTAGTCGCTACATTTAAAAGAAAGTAGTCGTAGTTAACTACATTCAGAATAAATAGTTGCAGGTAGCTACAAAAAAAAAAAAAAAATGTGGTTTTTCCAACTACTGGTTTCTTTACAGCAAATGTAAATGTTCCTCTGAGATGTTGTCTAATGTATCTAAACAGTTATTTTTTTTTGGCAAATACTCTCTAATGATTCTAAACAGTTTCGAAATCCTTATAGTTAATTTAGAATTCTTATTAGATAACTGAAATTCCTGGCACTAATGCTCTAATTGTTTTAAATTTAGTACATTTTATTATCCACAAAGCTGAATGATGTCTGTATTTCTCAAAGTTTTACACATGAATTTAGGAATACTATTTTAAAAAATGTGTGAGAAGTTAAAAACAAAAATAAATAAATAAAATGCGTTTTATAAATTCATAGATGTAGTAACATGCGATTTTAGCATTTGCTGAAAAAGAATTACTTTTATCCTTTTACTATAATTCGTAAAACAAACAAATAACTACAAATAAATTTTTAGAAATAAATAAATAGTTTTGGTAATAAATAATTTTGAAAAAAAAATTATTTATGTATGAATTGACAATTTGACAGATAAGCGATAAATGCAGCGTTATTTAATTACACTTTTTAGGATTGAGTAGCATTGCGTCTAGATTTTGTTTCTTTTGCGGTAATGTGTAGTAGCTTTCTTTTTTTCTTTCATGATGAAGTAAAGTCAAAAAAACAACAAAAAAAAAATCTCGTTAAACTCAACCACTGTGCGTATATTTTAAGAGATGATTAATTAAGAAAGATTAGTTCAAAACGCATGTTAATGCATAACCTTTTTAAACATCACAGGAACTTATAACTGCTATTTTTCTCATTCATCATTACTTAACTCCGTGATTAAACCGCGTTTTATCAAAGTTCATCAAATGAAAAGTAAGCAAGTTGAAGGAAAGATAACACCATTAATAAAATTAAAAGAAGATACCATGTGTATTTAAAACATAGGTTTCATCCTTTCTGCAGCAGGCTACAGCTAATGCTGTAAAAAGATCGTGGTTGATTCTTGAGGAAGTCCTGCACAGTGTCGTTCACTTAATCGACTGAGTGCAAACATTACTCATGTAGTGCTCTCTTAAGTGCCCTCTGAAAGGGGGGGGGGGGTTTGAAGGGTGACAAATCTGGATCGGTTTTGGCAGCTCCGATAGCATTTTGCCACTCTTCCAAAAAAAAAAAAAAAGGAGACCAAATGTTTACACCAGTTGGACCTAAAGAACGCTCGCAACTGAATGTCACCATTCGCCAATAGATATCCGCAATGCAATCCTTCCGCAATCTTAAATCATGCTCCCACACGTTGTTCAGACTAGAACCCCTATAGCTGGAGAGGCCGACGCATCCGCCATGCGGGAGCTAGCGTACTTATCGCATAACAGGGAAATACAGAATAAAAGACATTCCGTAGAACACTGCAACATGTTAGCAAAGGTTACAGAGCATTAAAAAGTTATTATAGTAAAGTCATGAGAAATTAACTGATATTAACCTCACAAAGCGAGCTCCATTTCCAGGCTGCCAGTCACTTAGTCGGCTATTTAATTATCAATGCCTTTTTCCTTTCTGCATCTGCTAGAAATCTGAAGAGCTGAAATCCTTTTTTGGAGCTGTTTGTACAATTAACAGCCGAACAACCAACCATTTGACCCAATTTAACATATGCTAAAGAAATGTAAACATCAGCAGCAATGCTGTAGCTGCGAAGCACTGGATCAAGCTTGCTCCAAAATGGCGTATGAGTCGACTCCTCCACTACAGAGGCCTCAGTTTGGACTAGTGTAGCACGACTTGACTTTCTATCAATTTTGTCTCACGACGCTCAGGTTTTAGTGTTGAGCACTGTATGCGGAGCATACTCACTACATAACTTAATTTCCTTTTTCTGTACGGCGATGTCATAATTGCAGTCATTCTGACGCAATTGCACGTGTCTACTTTTTAATTGGGAACGCATATAAATGAACAAAGCGCTGTTTAAATGTGAAATTAAATGCTTATCTAAAATATTTGCTCAAATTAAAAAAAAAAATATCTAAACATAAAACAGAATATCTTGATTTTATTAAGAAGATTAAACTTTAAAAAAAATGATGGTTTCCAGGTACTACCAATGATTTTTTTAAATACATAAAACAAAATAATAAATAAAAATAAAATAAAATAAATAAGTACAACTTTTAACAAATTGCTGTCATTTAGAATGGTTAGTAGAACACCACATTATTATTGCCTTTATGTCTCATTAAGAAAAAGGACGCGGTATCTAATAACATATGTAAATGATACATCTATTGCATTATCTTTTAATAATTTAGGAATAGCATGCATAAATTTGAAATAATAATACCCATACCTTACCTGTTCCACTAGCATGATATTTCGATGATAACCCTTCAAGGAGCAATATGGGATGTATATGTCCCCTAAGTTCAAGTTTATTTTATAAATTGTCAAGTACAAATAATTTGTAAATTATATTTTTTCGTGTTATTAATAGATCATGTTCTAAATATTAGCAGAAAGAAAAGAAAAAGTAGTTATTAAAAAAGTTACTGTAATGTTTTTTCTTTTTTTGTTTGTTGAACACACCGCAAACTTCAATATTCTACTTCAGAGCTTATGGTCCTCAAAGAGTTACAAATACTCATTGAACACTAATGCCAAGAGGTTTATTTATAAAGTATAGTCTAATGCAGTGATCGCCAAACTTAAGAAGCTTCTGAGCTACCATACGGTATTAAACAGTACGTTACCACCCCTAAGCCAGGGCAAAAGCAGAACTACATGCACTATACCGACTGCCTTGTTATCTCATCCAGAGACTGCAGCTTCGTCCTTGTTATGAACCCATCAGTCTGGAATAGGGAGTAACCGATCTGGATACAGATGCGTTTCATTGAAGCTGAGAGTGCCAACAAACTGGAAGATAAAGTAAATTTATCTTCCAAGCGAGAGTCCGCAGACATGGTGTGATTCTGATTTGCCTTCGATTTTCGAGTTGAACTGCACCATGTCTGGCGACTCTCTTGAGATAAATTTACTCTATCTACCAGTTTGTTGGCACTCAGCTTCAATGAAATGACATTTGACTCCAGCTCGGTTATTTCCTATTCCAGACTGATGAATCCATAACAAAGACGAAACTGCAGCCTCTGGATGGGATTACTGAGCTGTCGGTATATTGTATCTACCATACGGTGTTTAAATTCAACTGAGAGCTACTAGCCAAAACAACTACCAACTTTTAAAGAAGATCTTACATTTGTTAATTGCCTATCGACTCAAATTTCTAGTAAACATTAAATCAGTTTTAGTTCAACCAAGGTTAGCCAACCGGGGCGTAAAGCGATCTCTCGAAAATGGCCCAGAAAGTTACGTGTAGCTCGAGATCAACCGTTTGGCGATCACTGATCTAATACAAAAGAACACATTTTATGGTTTGAGAACTTACCTTCTTGTTAGGTTCTGTTCGACCAAGGATTCAAAAAATGCGGGATCGATTTCTCCAAAAAATTTCCCCGTCTGTTAAATAAATAAGAAAGTTTCAGATGACTACTAACTTAAAATTCTAAGTAAATTTGAAAGAAATGATAAATCTATTGTTTCAACCAAATTTTTTAGGAATTTTTATTTTTCAAACAACTATTATTGATCGCAAGATTTTGATTTCAATATCCTTTCATTTTGCATGCATTACCCAGCAAGTTTTATTTTGATTCACATTTTCAGTTGGTATATTTTTCTATCTCCGCAGACATTTCTTTTTATCTTATTTAAAGCATTTATCTTTAAAGCTGATAAATGTTAATATAAGTTGATTTGTCAGAAATGAGATTGAAGAACTTATGCTCAAATAGTTTTACAATTCAGGTAATTTATAAGAAATACTACAACTGACTGCTTACCTAGTTGTAACACCCAGTACGATAAAGAGCTTAAATTGTAATTATGAAATGAAACTTAACTCCCATAAACTGTAAATTCATTTCCTCTAAATCTATCGACTTTTGACCGGTATACAATATTAAATCGCATGCGTTTTAACTAATATTTAAAGTAGTGGCTTCAATGGAATTTCTTCACTGAAGATTAGCGTTAGTAAAAATTATACGTGTTTTTTAATAATAGTGATGCTAGTGGGAAGAGTGCAAATTTATTCTTGCTGAACAATTGAGTGCTTGTACTACATGAAATTCAATAAAATTCACACTAACTATTTGGTTGTTTCAGCATATAATAGCGTAGAGAAAAGGAAACACTCATTACTAGAATGAATGTAGCTGTTTTTGTGGAAAATAAAATAAAAATCGGAAACTAAACATTTTCATTGGGGTTTCCTTTTCTTTCCTTTATTTTCTACTTCAATTTGACCAAATCATTTACCCGACTCTTCACGAGGATTGCAGATTACAATAGAGAACCGATTGTAAATTTCTATAAACCACCGGCAGAAAAAATAATAACTAGTATATGTAACTTAATTTAAAAGAATCAATTTCAAGAACTCTTTTGTAGGATTAGTTTCAAATCCGAATTTTTAGGCATTAAAATTAAACAATCAAACCAACCTATCTTAAAACCAATTTATAAATTCTGCTTTTAGTTTATCCAGTAGGGTAGATCGGGGCACGTTTACGCGGACTTTTTTCAATGAATTTTCTAATTTTTATGTTTTAACTTAGAAATTTTAGACATTGCGGTTTTATGAAACAGTTAATGGAGCCAAAATTGATATATTCAGTTGTTGCTCAGCTTGCGTTTTTTACCGTTCAAAAAATTATTTTCGAGTTTAAGTCGGTTGCGTAAACGTGCCCCGGACACGGGGCACGTTTCCGCATATTTATTTTGACACCAAACGTGGTTCTGTTAGTGTTTTGAATACCGTGTCTGACCATCGCTAAAATAAAGCAAATTTATTAGGGACTGAATAGTGTATAAAGTTGAAGCTGAAGAGGCATGAAGACAGCACTATTGTAAGCTATAAGTCACGAATGTGTAACTTAACTAAAAATTAAATGGTATTTTTCAAAATTAAATAGCCAGAAAATACTAAAAATGTTTGAGATAGTTTGGAGTGAAAAAAGTGTCAGGGGCAGGTTTAAAAGTAAGACAGTAAGAATGATCGTAAAGATGCTCCGACGTTCAACGCGTAAACTTACCCCGTCGCAAAGTTTTGGATTTATTTTAACGTGCAAAAAATTTAATAACATTTCAGTTCATACAAATACAGTTCTCAAAAAAGGATGATATTCTGCTAATTTTTATATATTTGTTTTTTTCTTAACTAAGTATTATTTATTCCCAATACACTTCAAAACTTTCAACATAAAATTTACTAAACTTAGTAGAAAACAGATTATTCTTTCTGCATACTGAACCGAAGCTCGTAACTGAATTATATTTTTTTGTTTAGAGATTTGGTTACATTTGTTTCTAAATATCGTCATTATCTTTCGAGATGTGGATGTGTTGGTTCCTATAATATCTGCTTGGAGAGACTTTGGAGTTAAGGAGATGAACAAATTAGTGTGATGCGTTTCATAGAGACAAAGCCAGACATTTTGTACTAAGCGTTATTGTATCCACGTTTAAGTAGCAGTGAAACAATTACTTTAAAAACCGATTTCACTTCAGTGTAACCCTTGAAGTAACTCAATTATAGTCACGAAAACTATCCCATAGTTTTGCAGGATTGGCTAATCTTCAACGTTTAACTAAGCTTTACAAATACCTTTTTTCACTTAAAATACTCAATTATCCATTAGCAGCGAGCTTTATGTTTAAGAAAAAAATCTACGAAAACAAATGATTCAGTTTGAAAGGTTTATAGTTAACAATTTTAGACAGTTTTTCTGTATCTATATTCTAAACCTAATCGAAATCCCTGCTGTTATTTTTACGTCAGTGTGCTAGTGCTTTTGAAAGTCCTTAGTCAAATAATACTTAATGACAGACCATAAGCTCTCATTTATCATTTGTGCATTTGTTTTTAGAACTGAAAAAAAAATAACATTTTCGGTAAACGATAAAATAGCGGTGAAAATTATCCTAAGACGTAACGGTTTAACACTATAATTTAGCTATTGCACTTTTAGTTGATTAATGGTTGTAATTTCTCAAACCTACCTTTAATACTTTTAAATGGAATTCACTTTTATTAAGTATTTATTAGATTTTAATAACAAAATAATGTAAGTTCTAAATTATTTAACAAAAAAACTAAATTGCTTGCGGTATTGTAAGCAATACAATGATGTAAGTCAGCGGTAGCCTTTTCTTGAATTTTTGTGCAGTTCCGTTTAAGCTTGCTTGTTCTTGTCGGTTTTTGTTACTTATAGTTGAATGCTCGATTGGGGTAACAATGATAACAACAATGTTAAAAAAATACAGGAGAGCATTTTTTTTCTGTGAAAGCAATTAAATTTGAAAACGCTGCTAAGAAAATTTTTCATCCAACGTTGTTCCACTGAAAAAACGATTTGAGCCAAAGAATAAAGATGACCCTAAATTCGTTTTTTAATCAATCAAACAACCAACATCATTTTAGCTTTTAGCGGATACTAAGTCTCTCTATCTAAGCCTAGTTTACACTTGCAGTTAAAATGATTGTTTGTGTGTGTTAATGCATTGATTCTGTTACTTATAATTTTTCATAAATATTTGTTTTAACGCATTGAAAATTAGATTTTTTTCTTTTATACCCTTAAACATAATGTAAAAGTTATTAGCTAATTTTTGTCCAAAAACCTCCTAAGCATAAATTTGTTTAATTAAAAAGTGGAAAATACGCAAATCAATGCGACAGCTGTGTCTCAAACTGTGTCAGTTTTTTTCTCTTAATTATTTGATTAATCTAATAGGAATACAAAGAACTGAAATGCAGGACTTTTTCTATCACCTTTCTCTATCTATTGATTTCGCTGCATAAATTTGCTTCACTGACTTTACATCGGTGAAGAACAAAAACGAGTAGGAAGAGTTTAGTTTTTAACTACATTAAATCACATAACAATCTCGATGATTCATAGCAGGATGAATGATTAAAAATGGCCTAAAAATATTTTAAATGTCTGAAAAAGACCTAAAAAGTTATGACTAATGCCCTAAAAAGGGGGGAAAATTCAAAATTTGTCAAGAAAGTTTTTATCAAATATATCATATCCCATTTCCCTGATGATTATTTTTCATAAAGACGACAGTTGTATTCTTTTAAAGACATAAGTTTTAAAACTTTTGCTCTCGTTACCGAAAGACGTAGATTGAAATCATTTTCTTTTTAAATGGATAACTTCAAAAAATGTTTCAAGTTTTTATTTACTTTAAAGAAGTGAAGCGTTTAAATAGGATAGTTACGTTGAGAAGTTTAAAATTGATGATATGTTGTTTTAAATATAAACCAAAATAAATTATTACTTAGCAAGTAACTACATACATATGTTGTTAATATAAATATAGGTCGCCGTAAAGCAGTGTGCAATGCATCAAAGCGTCATTTTCGCTTCAGTTGGTTTAAAAATAAACAGCTAAAAACTGTGCGATGTCATATTTTGTATTTCCTTTTAGAACTGCTTTGTAATAACTATTTGGCAGATTGTTTCAAATACGGCTCGAATTTTGTGTAATAAATAAGGATAAATTGCTTTTTATTGAAATCAAAGGTAAAAAGAAAAATTGAAAACGTTTTGTTGGTGGCCTAGATATGAATATTTATACCAAAGTATTTTTTAAATTTTGAGCATACGAGGGTGACTCATAAGTTGTGCAATAATTCCTTTACCTTTTTTCCTTAGTAATGCACTGATAACTTTAAAAACGTCTTCATCTATCTTTTAGCCATTCCGCGGTACGAAAAGTTATAATAGCTTATTAGGATTATTATTAGGATGACCATAACAATAGTAATAAAAATATTAATGTTATAAAAATCATCTTGCTGCAGTGGTGTGTCTTACCAAGCCTTGCCTTCAGCACTGCACATATTTCACATAGCCTAGGTTGCGTTATGGCCTAACTCAGACTCATAAAGCAAAAGTTTTTTAATTAACTTAGTTTGACTGCTCATCCTCAACACGTCCACGTCAAATACCTTGCATCAGAACTCAATGGTATTGTGTGATAAGCAAGCCAAAATACTGTTTTTTTTTTTTGGTTATCTCTCGCACGTCAAGCACATGTACTCGTTAACAATACCTTTCGAAATTTCACATATGTCAAATATTGCAAAACTTATGAGCCACCCTAGTAAAAGTAAAATCAAACTTACCTTAAGCAACTAAGCACACCGTTTCTCTCTAATTTAATTAACGTTAATTTTAAATAAAGGTAAAGTCTTACCTTTTAAAGCAGGCCTCGACGTATAAAGGGAAAATTCATATAAAACAGTAAGAGCTAAAAGCAATTTCAGCACTTGAATTTACTATGCAATATTTGCAATATTCTATGTTTTGAACTTGAGCATGTATTAAACCTAAATACTTAATTCGTTCCACATGTATCAGCAATCCCGTTCCTAAACATCTTAGCTATAGTACGCTACTGATTGTTTCTCGACTGTTTGCACTCAAAATTGATTTTATATTACGAAAAGTGTTACTACAGAACAACAATTATCCGAATCAATCGGAACTGGACCCCATTCAGATAGTTGGATTGTTTCCGAAAAATTAAGTATACTTGAAAATGGGAATGAAGGGTTGCAGACTGGAGAAAAACTTTTTGAAGAAAAAGAGAGTTCAATGTGCCAAATGAAAAGGCAAAACCTTTACATGTTGAGCGTACTCATACGTGCTGTACATTAGTACAGTATTACGGTACTTTAAAGGAAAGTCATTGCCTGCTAAATATCTCGGTCAAAGTAAATTGTTAGACCCATGGAGGTAGGAGTATTTGTTTTGAAAATACATTTAACTTCATGCATTACTTATTAAAGCGTCATTCATTGACGCTTTAATATTTTTTTAAGCCTGAAATTCATTATTTTGTTAGTTTTGTAGACTAAGTTTCGTTTAAGCATAATTACAGCGAATTTTCTCGTTATCGATTCTCTATAACTTTATTCTCTGTATTTCATTGCAATATTTATTTTTGCAGTCTTTGTAGCTCGTCAAGAATCTAGCGTCGACTGTCTCGTCTTGCCTATTGGTAGAAACGGCATTGTGTATTGTAAGGTGTATCGAAAGAAAACTTTTTTTTCTAAATTTGGAAATTCAAAATTTTAGGTCATAAAAAGTTGCTCCTACAAATCCACATGTACAACAAAAGCTTTTATTCAAAATTTATTTCAAAAAATATGGAGGTATACCTCCTGAGGTCTCAAGTTTACAATTTCAGACGAAAATACCTTTTTTCTACGTTTATAGTTTTAATTACGTAAATTGAAAAAAAAAAAAAATTACTGATGAAGTCGAACATTATTGCTAAAAGAACTTTTACTCTTCCTATGTGATATTTAGGTCTCCCGCTTTGTTGTCAAAAATTAAGATTTTTTAAAATTAAATTTTTTATTATGAACAAATTAATTACAATCAGAGTTATGAAAAATGCTTCTGACATTATTCCTGCTTGTTCTTATGCAAAATGGCCCGCTGAATCCAAATGTTACTACCGTTTTCCCCCCATTATCCACCACTTTTTGGAAATAACTCCCCCTATTTTTTTTTTTTTTTTTTTTTTTTTTTTCAGTTTTCGTCTATTTCAGTCCCATAATTTTTATTTGAAGAGGAACAGAATTATATTAATCTTCAATATTCTTCTGGGGAGCTAAAGAGGTCAAAAGTTAAAAAGCCCCCCCCCCCATTTTTAAAATGTCATCAAACGATTTTTATTTTTCCTGGTTTATTTTTCACAATGTTCTTAACTTATTTTTTGGTGAAAAACCAGATCATCGACCTCACTTGTACGCGTTTCGAAGCTAAAAACATGTTCATGTTGTAAAAAAAGTGAAAAAAAAAAAAATTCTTGGAAGCGTCAAGCGTTGCATAAGAATCGCACGTAGATCTTCAGTGAAGAAGCTTATACTCATATATGTGATTAAAATTTAAAAGGAAATTAAGTGTGCTTATCTTAAAGACTTCATGTATATTCAGCAATCATGAATTGCTGATTGTTCTTACTTGACCGTTTTGATGTCCTTTGATCTTATTTTTACCACCATTGGTGGAATTACTTCCTCTGCAGCAATAGTGAGCAAATTACCATAGCATGGACGAATAAATTACCATAACATTTACAAACAAATTACCAAATTAACATCTCTACACACACACACACACACATGCACGCCTACATACACACATACTCCTGCACACAAACAAGCCTACACACACACACACAAAGACACACTCGTGATTGCGAAAAACATAATTTGAATTAAGGATTTCAAAATTCAAATTATTTTTCTATGTTTTTGTTTTGAATTTAATTTTCATGCTCAGTTCTAGTACTAAAATTCTGCCAATAAGAATTTTTTTAATTTGCACTTTTATACTACACAAGTTTTAAAAAATTATTTTATTTATTTATTGATCTATTTTTTTAAATGTAGGTTTATTTTTTTTCCTAATAAACTATTGAGGCCGATACTCTGGTTTTACACCGAAAACTAAGGGAAAATTTTTAGAAAAAAAAAAAAAAACCTTGAAAAAGGTCTTGTTCTTGATTGTTTTTAAAAATATTTTAGGGGAAAATACTCTCCTAACCTCTAATTCTCTTTCCTTGTTACAAATGTTTATGGTTTTAAACTTTTCATACCTGTAGCCTTTCAGAGGAATGTTAATGGTTAATATAATTCAGAGATCCCCTTCAAATCAAAATAATGGCAATGAAATTGTAGGGAGGTGGGGGGAGCAGGGAAAGCCAATTCCAAAATTTCCAAAACAGTGGCGAAAGATGGGAGATAACGGTGGTCATATTTAGATTCAGGAGGTCATTTTACAAAAGAAACTACAGGAATAGTGTCAGAAATAGTTTTTATTCCTCTAAAAATTCCTTTAAATCCTCAATAAAATTAATTTGTTTATAATAAAAGATGTAACTTTGAACTTTAAAAAATCCTTATTTTTGAGTACTGAGCATTTTTTTAACAATTATGTTCGACTTTTTCGTTTTAAATTGACCAACAGTAAAATCTCTCTAGTGCGGACACTAACGGGACAATTTTTTGTTCTTAGTTGAGGGGTGTCCGTTAGGAGGGGTTTTACTGTATATATATATATATATATATATATATATATATATATATATATATATATATATATATATATATAATTGTTTTGTATAAAATTATAAAATTTAACACTCGTGCTGCACACGTAAATGTTTTTTGGTTTGAATAAAAAATTTTGTGGTATATGCAGCATGTGGGTCATAAGAGGCCATTTTTTCTCAACTTATAATTTTAAATTTCCGAAAAAACGTTTTTTCGATACACCCTAATGCAAAGCTATAAAACAATCGTACAAAGTTTTTTTTTTTTACTGTTATTACATTTTAGTTTAAAAATTAAATATTGTAGGTAATGGTATGTAGAATGTCGCATTAAGAACTGTAAATGGTGCAGTATACCTTTTTAACCGACTCCAAAAAAGTATGTTATGATTTTGTCATGCGGCTTTTTATGTATGTTTTCGGATTATTCCAAGACTACTGGACCGATTTGAAAAATTCTTTTTTCGTTTGGAAGGGTATACCCCAGATGATCCCATGGTTATTTGATCTGGATCTGATAAGGGGTAACGGAGAAATCCAAGAAACTTCACACGTTGTGGATACGCAATCCAGCTTACGTCAGCGGGCGGAATACGTCATAGGTCACGTGGTTTTTCTAAGACCGGTGTATTTTCACAGCAAAGGTTTTGACTTTGTCGTGAACGAGAATTCTCGCAGCATATGGATGATTAATTTTCGCCGCCTGTTAATTTTTACTTATAGGTGTTAGCAATGCTTTACTACGTAGCAAAGCAGTAAGTTAAAAATATTTTGCTACTTTAATACCTGAATCAATTACCTTAAAATTATTTTAAACTAAAATAACTTAATTTATTAACTAAAATGTGTTTTTTCTTTTTTTTGATAACTTAGTTTTTAAACATATTTAATGTTCAATCCAAGGGGAATTTAATACGGAATACCCCTCCCCCGATGATTTGACTCATATTCTTTAATAATATGTTGTAACTGGTGTCCGATTTCTCAAGTTTGACCCGTATTCCAGATTTACTATTTCACAATGCCGCCAGCTTAATTTGAAATTAGGGTTGTTATACCAATTAGCAGGTTTCAAAAAAAAAAAAAAAAAGGAGATTCTAAACTCGTCGGATTAGTTTTTTCTTTGTACAATGTTCTATAAATACTCGAAGACACCTGTACCCAGGGGCGTGCAGAGGGGGGAGGGAGGGAGGTGAAAAAGCGCACCTGTTGGCAAGGGCCTGAGAATGAAGGGGGCCCAGGCGTGAACAGCATGGAGAGGAGTACAGAAAAGTCACTTGTGACGGGCCCCAAAATTTCTGTGTACGCCCCTGTCTGTAACGATTAGGAAAATTCTTTTTTTTTTTTGTTTGAAACGGTATACTTCCCCGGAGGTCTTAATGGTAATCAAGTTCGAGTTTCATGAAATTAAGGGAACTCTTCAAAAATCATTCTCAGATTTACAGCGATTCTTAGTTTATTAACTTTATATATCGTCTCACTTAGTGAACCGGTTTTTATGTTTTTTTTTTTTTGTTTTTTTGTTTAGTGGATAGGGGTGGTCTAACTTTACTCTAAGGTTCCAAATGTTTGATTTACCCTATTGTTCTTCAGAGAAAAGTTATGGGTGAAAAATTTCATGTAATTTCCCTCACAAACGATTAAGTATAAAACCCATTGTTAAAAAATGCCATAAAACAAAGGGTGTTTTCTTTACCCATAATTAAAGAAAGTAATAAAAGACATTATTATTAAGAGTAATCTTAATGAAAATTTTGAATCAAGGATTCTCTGAAGCAAACATAAAATTCATTCTAGTGGAATTTTTTATTTTTTTTATCTTCATCTATAATGGGGGCATTTGAAGAACTATGCGATTTTTTATCACGGATTACATGACACGTATTCTTATGAAACATAAATTACAATTTTACAATTTACAATGTTATAATTTATAATTTACAATTTTACGACTTGCAAATTACAGTTTATTTTGTAGGTTGGGAAACTCGTTAAACATTTAAAGGGTTCTAACTAAATACTGAATCCAGTCTATACTTTTCATTAGAAATGAGATGTATCAATTGTTGCATTTCTGCTAATGCTCGTTCATCGTGAGGTTTAGTTAAAAGTTTAAAGGGTTCTAAATCAGATCGAGCTATTACTTTATGTCCTGACTAGGCTGAGAGCTAAGTATACTCGTCCTTTCGCAAAGTTCTATTTTACTAAATCTATGACAGCTTTATCGAGGGTCGTGTAATACGTATTGTTGTAAAATATAATTTACAATTTTAAACTTAAAGCGATTTCTGTTCCTTTTTTAGTGATTCATGCATTTGTTTTCGGAAAGCAAACTTTGATAAAGTCCAACTAATAATGAAGACAACACTTTTTTGTACATAGTTTCGCATTTGAAAAAGTCTTTCTTCACAGTCGTCGGAAGTCTCCGAAACGCTGTGGTTTATTTCTTTTTCTATCGTTTTCATCTTAGTTGTTTTTAGACTCATGCGCTCGACGTTTTCTTACTCGACATGCGCGTAAGAAAGGTCTCAACGTCATGTACCACATACTTTATCCTACGAACCTATTTTATATTTACACCACTAAAAAGCAAAAAATAAATTACTTTTAAATAAAAAAAAAAAAACGCCTTCAAAAACACCTAGAAACTAGAAAGCAAAAAATAACCGATTACACTTGCGTACTATTTCCTACCCAAAACTAGAAATGAAATTTTACAATTCCAGTACAAAAATCAACTAAACTAAACACCCAATTATATAATACACTAGTTTTAATTACTATACAATGAATTATTTTAAATATTTAACTAATTATATACGATCTCTCAATTTTTAATAACCTTTTGAAGTCGGGGCCTCCTATAAACTACTGCCTAACGTAACTGAGTAGATTTAGATTTAAGGACTAATTTCGTGTTTAGTTAAATTCGTCTTTAATTCAGGATTCGGTGGGTTGTCAGTTACGTTAGGCAGTAGTTTATAGGAGGCCCCAACTTCAAAAGTTTATTAAAAATTAAGAATCGTATATAATTAGTTAGGTATTTAAAATAATTCATCGTATAGTAATTAAAATCAGTGTATTTTATATTTGGGTATTTAGTTGATTTTTGTACTGGAATCGTAAAATAAATTTCATTTCTACTTTTGGTAGGAAATAGTATGCAAGTGTAATAGGTTATTGTTTTGCTTTTTAGTTCCTTGGTGTTTTTTGAAAGCGATTTTTTATTTAAAAGTAATTTATTTATTTGATTTCCAATACAATTTGATATTTCATTTTAGTTTCACCAAAAGACAACAGATGGCAATACTAAACATTGCTCGTCTGAAGTTCTGCTGAAATTTCGGATTGTGTATTTACTTGTTCCGTGTTTCACTTGCTTCCATTCATAGCAATTTAATTTTTCACGGTGCTGGTCGACGTGTGGGAGGGAATTATCATGCACAGGGGGGGGGGGGGGGGGGTTATAGGGGTGTTCTTAAGATTTCAATCTCAATTTTAGGGATTTTTTCTTCTTTATGGCAATTACATTGTTAAAACAAAATCGTTCATTCATTTTCTAATAACATTATCATCTCTTTCCGCGCTCTGTTAAGCAACTAAGTATTGATTATTAATCGGTAGAAATATAAATGCATAATACTTATTTCATGCGGTCAATCTACGTTTTATCATCACAAGAATACTACAAAATATCTTCTAAATTTTTATCTTTAATATTTTTACTGTTTTGGGTATTAAAAATAGTTTTATTGACTATAAAAACAGTTCTAATGGCGATACTTTTCAGGTAGTTCGGGACTTGTTCAGTGTTAAGCTGTAACATAACTGCAAACCGTATACGTACATAAGTGAAGCATTTTATTAAAAATGTTTCTTCAAGCAAACAACGATATATTTTCGTATTTTTTCCAAAAAAGAAAATGAAATTATTCCTAGTCAGAGCACGATAAAGATTTTCAAGTTACTTTTAGTCCGTTTCACTAATGTACTTCTCTTCTTCGGATAGTCTGGACCATTCATTTTAATTCTATTTTCTGCATTAGAGGGTGTGAATAAATATATGAATCAGAAAATATTTTCTGGGTTGGTTGAGGGGGAGGGGGTTAAATACGCAAGTATCAAGGGTAGAGAGAGTGTCTTTGTAACCCGAAGTATCGTTTTATATAAGCTCGGGGGAAAAGGGGAGGGGGCGGATGACCTTGCTGAAAACATAAACTACAAAATCAACGATAGTTAAAAAATCCATTTCATTCTGACAGAATCAAGTTTATTCAATCAAGAATCACTGTTTCTCAACTTTTGAAACTGTTTTTTGTCTTTCCGAATTTCTTTGTCACATAATTGATTATCCCTTGCTTCTAAAAGTTATAATTTTTCAATTTATACCAGTTTATGTGTCAGATTACTTATTCACACCAAATATTATCCTAAAAGAGTTCAGTAAGTCGTAATATTTCAAAAGTTTCGAATATTAAGAGGTCCCAAAATGTATTCAATTAACGACAATATTAATTAATCTAGTGTTTGGTAACGAAAAAAGGAAATAGCCTGACAGCTGAAAGCTTAGAGTTAGTAAAAATGCAATGCTGCATGAAAAACAAAGCGGTTTCACTGATAAACAACTCAAGTACTGCGTGATGCCTTCTCTATTCTTGTATTCTCCCGTTTCCGTGGTCAGAATTGCCTCCATATTGATCATTTGTTTCACACTATTAGGTCCCTTTCTGTGGTTTTTTTTTTTTTTTTTTTTTAAAGATTAAGGTCTGTGTCAAGAAGTACGCATCCACCCGCGCAACGACGGGTGCGATTCTACTGCATAAATGAAATTAAGCAACATCCTCATATAGAGAATAGCCAATGATTGGCATGATAATTTTATGATATGGTTTGGTGATGTTCAAAATGCAGGGAAAGGCTTTATTGTGTCAAGGCTGAACTGGACCCGGTAACTAAACTGTTTTACTGGTTAGACTGTGTCATTTAAGGGGAATGAAGAAACGAAAAAGTGGTCAACAATGAACGCTATCTACTAGAGTTTAGGGTTAATCCCTTGGAGTTAGGGTTACAATTTCAACTATCAAAATATCACCAAACAGGTAATTGCTTCGCTCAAATGTAGAAGCAATTTTTACTCATAATATTTTGACGGGCGATTTTCTAGTTTATGCATAATGATCATAAATTTAAATAAAAAGGTGCGTACGTAACAGCAAAACAGTGGAGGTCATTTACCCGATTCAAACCTAAACCTTTCTCTTGTGTTTTACGTTTCAAAAAAAAAAAAAAAACCCACAATTGGGAAGAATATATATATTTCCAATAGAAACTTTACAGTAGAATTCTTTTAACCGAAATCTCGTTTTATCGAAAACGCTTTTTATGTCATTTTCTGGTAGTGAACCATATCAGTACAAGAGCACAAAAGACAACGACGTATTTCCATTCTTGAAGCTAGTTGTTTATTTCTATCACTTCTCTTTATCAGCAATTCTTTTTAGCAGAAAGAAATTTTACAATGCTTTTAAATTTTAAAGCGTTTGGATTTAAAAGTTAAGTATTACTGTATTCAGTAATCATTTCTCCAATATGCGTTTAAGTTTAAAACATAAGAAAATATCCAATAAAATTAACTCCGCTATTGATAGTATAATAACTATTAAAATTTACGATTAAAGTTTCATCTCTAATATATTTACCCTGTATTTTCTCAATTCTGTCATACATATTGAACAAATTTATTGTTACAATTGTAATAATATAATGAAAAACATCACATTTAGTAAATATACAATTCTGCAAATATATTCTGCCGCGGTGAAGGTAAAGCGCAGTAACTGCAAACTTTTCTTTTCTTTTTTATATTTTGGTAATATATTGTACTTTTGCTAATTGTACAAAGTTTCTTATTTTGTTTTCACTTGAAAAAAAATTCAAATTCCAACATTTCTCTGCTGTTTGTGAAGAATCCAGAACGCGTTCCTTCAAATATCTCAGAAACCCATTCTGCAGATACGTTCGCTTTATCTTCCCACGGCAGCGTTAAAAATTTAACGGTGAATTAACAGCCATTTTACAGGGTGTCCTGAAAAATACTGACTGTTTTCAAAAATTTATAACAGGAAAATGGTTAATGATAAAAACTAAATTCTTGCAGAAAATTCATGTGTTTGGCCGTAATTTGTTTTCCAAAGAATTCCAAGTTTTAGTTCAAAAATTTTTCAACAGATGGCGTTGCAGATAGTATAAACCTGTAAGTCAAAAACGAAGAATTGAAATTCACCAATTTTTCCTTCGATTGCAACATGTGAATGCAGCTGACGGTCGACATTTTAAAAATTTATTACGTAATTTTGATCATTAAAAACATGTTTCGATAAATTATGATGTAGATGTTCTTTGATTAATGGGCTTACTATCTGAAGCGCCACCTATTGGAAAATAGTTGAACTAAAATTCGCTACTTTGGAGGGGAAAATTTACGGCCCGCCACATGAATTTTCTGCAAGAATTACATTTTTATCATTAACCGTTTTCCTGTAATAAATCCTGTGTCCTTTTTCAAGACACCCTGTAAGTATCCCTCTTTTATCTGAATATCTCGATTTATCGAGATTACTTAGTTTAATTGAGGTTCTAATGCAAATCAAATCTTGCGTCAGTTTTGAGACACCCTGTAGAACAATACATCAAGTCGTCATCACCAAATAATCTATTTTTGCAGTGAAAAAAAGTGCGCAAATACAGTAATGAATAAAACATACTATTAGAGGGGTAAAAAATGGAATTTAAAAAGATCTTTTAATTTTAACGCAGGTAGAACGCAAATGATAAACATAATCCGAAAGAGTTCAAGAAAAATTAAGAAGCTCGTAAATTAGACAATATTTACATTATCATTCATAATTGCTGAATCGAGACATCTAAAGTAAGATAATAATTTTTAAAAGGTACAAAACTAATAATAATTGTAAAAATTCAAATTAAATGAATTCGCCTGCAAGAAAGGGAAGAGAAAAAATGGAAATAAAAATGAACACTTTTTATATGTGAAAAAAAAAAAAAATAGACAAAAATATTGTTTACCAGAAACGTGATATTTTTTCCTGAATAATTTAAATTTCATTCGTCAATAAAAATAAAAAAATGTTTATTGAATCTTCGGTAAAGCCATTTGAAATTTTTTTTATTGCACTGGAAATGGTTTATGTGACTCGCTATCTACCAGTTACAGAAGATAGCTCCAGCCGCAGCAATAAGCCTACTGCGTGACAGAAAAGAAAAAGTAAAATAAAACTGCAAAATTTGCAACTTATTTGTCTGGTTCATATTGTTTTTAATCATTTATAAACTTTTTTCTTCTTACTACTAGATTTCTTTTCACAGTTCTTTCTTATTTTTCTAACCCTGTAACTACATCCCTTAAACCCTGTTCATTGCAAGCTGTCAGGAGGTACCGGTTTGTCGTTGTATCAGCTCATTCGAAAAGTTACGCACTGCTCATAAAAAAATTAATTAAAAAAATAAATAAAAACCTTGGAAAGATTCAGTGAAAAGGATACAGCAATATTTCAGCTACTTCTTAACTAAGAACCACGGGATTACAGCAATTGAAGCACCATGGGAAAACATTTCTGCTGTCCACTATCATAGAAGTCTGCCGAAGGAATGTAGCTTGGCATAGCTGCTGCGCGTCGTCTTCTGTGGTGCCCGAATATAAATTTAATGAAAGAACAGGTGAAAGTCGTGCGGAGCTAATTCGCGAACATAGGGTAATGGTCACTTGCACAATTAGTTGAACAGTTGAATTCGTCAATTTATTGAACAATTTCTACATCATATTTTTTTGCGAAAGTCTTTTTGCAGCATATCTTTATGCCGGTAGATAACTGACACATTCGCTTCATTCTGGTGGCAGACTTCTAAGATTTTGGGCTACGAAAACTAATCTCACCGTAGGATAAGTGGTGTGCTTCCTATGGTTCTTATCTTTATCAGAAGCTGAAGTACTGATGTGTCTTTTGCATGAATTATTATTATTTTTTTTTTTACAATTCATGGGTGGTGGAAAACTTATTTTCCGGATGACCGTTGCACAATATTTTACTCAAAAATCTGTTGGCAAAGCACAAAACGCGAAGCTGAAGAGTTTTGCGGAACATTAACCTGTCTTATATCCTTTGAATAGTTATATTAAAATAATTTCCTTCCATTAATCAAATTTTTTATTATATTTCTGTTATTTTTGTTTGTGTTTAGTTTCATCTACATTTTAAATTTTCAGTTTTTTTAATAATGACTAACAAATTGAAAGTTAAGTGTTTTCATGCATGTACTAATTTAAATTTTGCTTCAATTTTAGAAAGAAAAATCATTTAGAACTTTCATTCGCCTTTTGTGTTTAATGTTTCTTTTTGAGTTCTTCGTACTCGAACGGTAAAGGAAACTAAAAAAAAAATCTTCTTACATCTTCATGAACCTTGGAGACGACTACGAACCCATTGTTGTCCAATAAATAGCAGTCAGTTTGCTGAAAGACAAGTACAATATCAATATACTAACATAAAGGCTGTTAAATGTTGTACAGTCAAAACGTTTTAATTCAAACAGTTACATAAACTTTAATGTGTACTACAGAAAAATACCTCTTTCTACACATAACTTTTCGTGGCATTTAAAGAACTGCAAGTTTTATAAAGTAGTCTATTTCTACGATGGGTGGCTATGAAAAAGGTGTAGTGGGTGTTTTGTTCTGAAGATGATCGACTCTTTGCCTCCTCCCCCCAAATCACGCGTAGATTTCTTAAAGCAACCAACATTACGTGATTTATGAGAGAGGTTTTTTTTTTCTTCTTTCTGCCTCTTTATTTTTCAGTGGCCAGTATGGAACTTACTTCAAGTCGAATTCCTTACGTCTTCAGTATCTTTTCAAAATCCCATTGACGCGTACCACCAATAACGCTATTTTCTTAAGAAATTGTTTTTAAACCAATGTCCTAAATCACATTGCAAATTTCGTATATGCTCACTTTGATTATAACCACACAGGCCGACTTCACTAAGCATCTTATTAAATGCCAGGCATCGATTCTATTTTATTGGTTCCGAGGTGTGTGGAGAAAGAAAATAAAATGTTATTTCATTTTGTAGGCTTTTGTCGAAATTTCCTGAGCCCAAAGAGCAGATTCTTTGGGGATTCGCAGTAATCACTTTTTTTCAACTCATTTCTACATTGGCATATTACGTCTGAGTGCGTATTTTAAATACAGGAGCTCTCTTTACTTCGTCAGTAAACAAATAAAAGCACACACATCTCACAATTCTTTCAGCAATTTCTGTATTGTTTGAGTCGTTAATCAAAGTTTTCTCTCTTATTGTTAGTCACAGATCTCTTCCAACTCAAGTCACTGTCCCTTTTTGACACACACAATGAGACGGCTTTTAATTTTAATCTTTAACCTCCACAAAGCCTCATCATAATTACACGTATATTTTCAAGTATTTGGCAACTTAAGAGCATTTTCAAATCACTTCTTTAAACCTTCTTTATATGAAAAAAATATTGCATGACATTTTTTATATGAATTGTGAATAGGGAGAACAAAATATGATTCGAAGGACGCTGGAAACCGGAAAAGCAACTTCAACATGAAAGACAGAAAAAACTGCATTAACAAATTCACTAATGGAATGCAATCAAAAATGCGAAAAACAATTATAGAAAGATTTTTAAATAGTAGAAAACGGAGGGAAACTGAACAAGTCACTGACGGGAGATAGGAAATTCCTTCTAATAACGCCCTGTTTGTCAAAATCCAGAATACAAACAATTTTTAATAATATTAGCAGAAGAAAATTGTAAACATATAGAACACTAATGCTGAGTAATGAAAGAACGTTCTGAATCTTGGTTTTTGACACAAATTTAATGTTCAACAAAAATTTTAGACCACGCTTAGTTTCTCCGATGTAGGATAACCGTATTCACATGATATAAATTATTTCTTAATCCCTTACACATGCAACAATGTTAGAATGCGATGTCTTGCAGTTTGTTTTTTTTATCAGTTTTACGAGCATTTATTGACACGTGACTTAATTCCATATTGGGATGCTTTGTATTTTTGTCAAAATTATCCGTGCATCTTGATGCAGCAATTTTACTGTCAAGCTATGAGCAATTAACAGTCAAATGTCGAAACTTACTGCATGATTCAAATTGGGATATTGTCTACTCTTAATAAGTCTCCAAAACATATACATAGAAGGATTTTATTGTGTTCTGTAGTTGCTTGTAATAGTGCACTGTACAACATCCTTTTATGTAAAACTTCAATAATAGTTATTTTATGCCACCCAGTACTATATATTATTTCAACCTGTTAATGTGCACACAATAAAAATACTTTAATGACTTAAATACATTTGAATTAATGGTTTACTTTCAAGAGCAAATTAGTCATGCACAAATTAGCCATTTTCCTATTTATATCATTTTTCACATTCGTTTATACTTAATGACTATATGGATATCAATTTTTGCCACAAAACCGCAAGTGTGATTGTGTTAAAAACCAGTGTTATACTTACGTTATCAGTACATTTGTATTTGCAGGCCGTCATACACTGAAAAGAAAAGAGGACGAAAAATATTATAAGATATATTAGAAAAGTTCTTCTTACTAACTCAGCTGATGCTACGATTGTTAGAGTCTTTGAGGTTTTTTTCATATGCTCAGGTAAATTTTAAAACGCAAATCTACTACATTTATAAAGGAATAATTTAAATCCAGGGTTGAGCTTATATTTTTGTTCAGTCTTCATGAAATGAGACTCGGAGGATAGGTAAGGCCACACTCAATGTCTATATCGGAAGTGTTAAAAAGTAACAGCATATATAAAAATAGTTGAAAATACGAGGCGTGTTTTAAAAGTAAGTTCCGTTTTGAAATAAAAAAGAACGAGTACAAATAGAGCAAAGAAATTTATTGCACAAAAATCTACCGCCCTTACGCTATTTTTCGACATTGCTCCCGTGATTTTCCGAGCATTTGTCATAGCGTGGTACAGGTTTTTGTATACCTATTCCTACAAAGTTGCCGCCCGTGTAGTCAACCATGAGACTTTTACAGGGCTTTGAGTGGGACGTTTTTGAACATCCTCTGGTCTACCCCCACCTTGCTCGCAGCATCTTTCATTTGTTTCGGCATCTGAAGTCTTTCCTAGGTGGTCTGTGGCACAACAGCAATAATGCGCTCAGAGAACATGTTATCCCAAGGATGACTACACAGGCGGCAACTTTGTACGAATATGTATACAAAAACCTGTACCACGCTATGATAAATGCTCGGAAAATCACGGGAGGAATGTCGAAAAATAGGTTAAGAGTGGTAGATTTTTGTGCAATAAATTTCTTTGCTATACCTGTGCTCGTTCTTTTTTTATTTCAAAACGGAACTTACTTTAAAAACACGCCTCGTATTAGAAATCGTGAATAACTTGATTTTCTACAATATGAGATGGCATATCTTAACAATGAACAAGATACATGAAATACACCGCCAGCTCAGTCATTTCCAGTCGAGGACTGCAATTTCGTGCTTATCAGCACTCATCAGCCCGGCATAGGAAAGTGACTGAGCTGGAGATGGAAAACCTCTTAAGGAAGCCAAGAGTGCCAAACAAACTGGTAGCGAATCTAGAGTTAGCACAGACCAGACGAGTGACCGAAGCAATGATTCGGTTCAACTCGGAGATTGAAGACAAGGCATGGTATATTCAGTAAATTTAAGCACAAAACTGCAGTCCTCGGCTGGAAATGACTGAGCTGGCGGTGTATTTCATGTATTTCTGCTTTAGCCCTGACTAATGGTAGGCAATTTATTGAATATACCATGCCTTGCCATCAATCTCCGAGTTGAACCGAACCATTGCTTCGGTCACTCGTCTGGTCTATGCAACTCTATATTAGCTACCAGTTTGTTTGGCACTCTTGGCTTCCTTAAGAGGTTTTCCATCTCCAGCTCAGTCACTTTCCTATGCCGGGCTGATGAGTGCTAATAAGCACGACGCTGCAGTCCTCGGCTGGAAATGACTGAGCTGGCGGTGTAGTTCATATATTTCTGCTTTAGCCCTGGCTAATGGATGGTAATTTACTGAATATAAATGAACAAGATAACAAGGTGTTTGATGTTTTCAGAGCGGACTCTGTACACTATTTTTGATATTAGAAAAGAACATGTGGTAAAATAACCGAATATGAAGGTACCTTTTGTTCCCCCCTCCTACAATTAACATTATTAAGAAGTAAAAAAGTTGAGCGTAAAATTAAATTCAGTGTTCTAGGATTGAGATGATTCGAGTTTGAAAAAAAAACTTGAACTTAAAGTTTTAGCTTTTAATTTAATTTTCCAAAAAAAAAAAAAAAAGGGAAAATGTTTGTCTACATACGATGTCTTCTGTTATGGATGTCACTAAAATCAAATATTTGTGTTTCATGAATCAATTTTTTACACTTTAATCAAATTAGATTATTTTTTCCAATACCAGCACAGCCTAGTAGTGAGTCTATTACAGGCATTTGTAGACCAAATCCACTGCTCACTCCCCTCATCATTTGAAAACGACTCTGCATAATCACATACAGCATCATCTTCCCTTTCGCTTTTCCATTTTTCCGTTTTTCCTTTTCTGAATAAAGTTAACTTTCTTCGTCCTGCAGTGGTGTCATTACGGGGAGCGGTCCACCCCGGGTGTCACTTGTCTTCGGGGGTGGGGGTCACACCCAAAGTAAAGCTGCAAGCTTTTGAAAAATATAAAGCTAAAATGCATTTTAAAGGCTACAAAGGTGCACATTTTCCCGGGGGGGGGGCGTCACAACAAATTAGCGCCCATGCACCCATGCTAGGTACGCCACTGCCTCGTATTGAACATTTTGCTCAAAATTATGCCCTATCTCTCTTTGCCACTTCTCCAAAAAGATTTTCCTTCTTAGTGCATGCATTAATTATTCTTGAAATAAAAATCTCGAAATTTCGTATTTACTCTAAAATAAATACTGAAAAAGCACGTATTAAGCGTTAATACAAAAAAAATTACGAGCTGATGTGTGAACCACATGCCTTCCTTTTACACCAATTTAATGATAATAGTGCCTTGGAGTAAGCAAGAAAACAGTTTAAATATTTTAATCATTAATTAGTCGCGAACCGATGCAAAAAAAGGCGTTTTTCAGATTATTTTTTCCAATGCCGACAATTTTAACGTGATTCAATAGACAAGTCTCTAAATATCACCAATAGCACCAAGTTGGGACCAGGTACGATTTTTTTTTTCACCAAACTTGTCCCAAACTTAGCAATATATCGCAAAATTGGCGACAAAACTTTGTGACCAAAAGCTTGGCGATTTATTGCCAAGTGTTCGCCAAATTAAAACATATCTTGAGTTTGCATTGAAACTAACATTGATTTGCCCCAAAAAAGTCGTAAAAGACCACTTTTCGAACATTCGTATTGAACCAAAAAGGGAGGTGCACAAGTAGATCCCACTAAGAGTCTACATACAAAATTCAACTTTCTACGACGTATCGTGTTTGAGTTATACGAAATACATACGCACATATGCACCGTCGCGAGAAAACTCGATCTAATTAACTCGGAGGTCGTCAAAATGGATATTTCGGGCGTCCATACGTTCTTAGGTACTTATGAACGGGCGGTCGGGCCGAAGAAACAACTCAACATTCATTCAGGGGTGAGCAAAACGGAAATTTATGCCTATATTTGAGTGCAAATTTTTCCACGAATACAATTCTTCCTTTACTATGTAAAAGGAAGTAATAATTTATAAAGTTTTAACTTTAATCGTATAAGAACGGTGCAACCTGATAACTGTAGACAACTACTTGTGACATTCTCTTTGATATCGTATGTAGGTATAAAAAACTATTGGCACCCCATATTGAAGATACCTTCATTTTGGTTGACTTAACTGTAAAATGCGGGAAAATATATTTTAAAATTTATTCTTTAAATAAGTTTTATGACAAATGTGGTAGTTTTTGCTAAATAACTCTTCGCATAGTGTAAATAACTAAATTTATTGCCAAATTTGATGTTACCCAAGATCTCCAACATCAATTTAAAACAATAGGAAATAAATATTGCTATGTACGTGTAAATAATTTTGAAAGTCAAAATCTATTTGTTTTTACCCTACCCTCATATTAATGAAACAATCTAACAAACGTCGATATAGAAATATCATAGAACTCCTGTCCTAACTTTTTTTTTTGTTTTTGAATTAATGGAGCATGATGTTCTGATTTGAAATTTTTCACCAATCTTGTATAAATAAAACAAAAGTAAATGCCAACAGACTGACCGTAGTACTAAATGAAAGACACAAAATTTGCGATATTGACTAAAATTTCGTTAGCTACAATAAGAACTATTTTTTCTTCTTTAAACATTTCAATAAACCACTCAAATTCTATTTAAAATAATGTATATGCTAATAAAATAATCTATATACAATTAGGAATTCCGTACATAGACTTATTGACACATTCATTTTCAGAAGCATACGAGTCAAAAACGGATTTACTCTCCAAGAAAAGATTTGAGTTTACAATCCGGGTCAAGCAAGATTTAGAGTCTAGAAATGTAAGGCTTCATGTGAAAACACATTGCATTATAACTAATAGGATGAACTTATTTATTGCAAACCAATTAATGAACATTCAGATAAATTTATAACAACCTTCGATTTTTTTAAACTGAATTCAGATTTTTTTATTTTTCAAAGTTAGTCTTAAGATAGATGAAAGAGCACTTGTGAACACAACATCTGGTGCCGATGTGAGCAATTCCCATATTTTCTCTATTGTATTTTAACACTAGTGTAAGATATAAGCTTAAAAAAAAACATGAAACATCTGTAACTGTTTTTTTTTTGCTATAATAAATTTATAAATGTTTTAATTAATTTAAAATTGTCATTATTATTATTATTTTGTTACTAAATAGTTGATGAACGATTTAGTGTTATAAAAGAGTTTTAAAACGACACAATATTTTAATTAAAAAAAATCAAAACCACTTTTAAAAATTTAATTCTATTTGAAACTTAAAAGTAATATATAATAAGAATAATCGTTTTATAATGAAAGATTCTTTGTACTGTGTAATCTTTAATTTTTTTCGTGTCTATCTCGTAATCAGAACATGCTAAGAAACATTAAAATTTGACTGTGAGCAGGGTTATAAGTTTCGGAAAAAATATTTTCTTAGTGACCCATTATTGTACATGTTAAACTAACAAAGTTTAATTATAGGTTAAAAGTCCTTCAATGTAATTGGTATCTATGTATATTTTTAATATTTAAGATTTTTTCTACCATTAATCTAGAATTTCTTATGTACCCTCAAGATACTCATATGGGCCTTCATTTTTTTTGAATGCCAAAATAAATAGAAATAATGTTATAAATATCTTCAAGACATCCATGTCACAAAAGTAAAAGAAAAGGCTTCAAACTATGCGTACATTTTTGCTCTGAGAAATTGTCTAGAGAAAAAAAAGGAAATGGGGGAAAAAAAAGAAACTTTTTTTACGTATGCCTCTTTTTTCCTAGATCAACACTTCCAAACACAGAATCTTCTAAAATTTATATTGAAGTATCTTGACTAATGTTTTTCATAGAAATACGAGGCACGATTTTAAAGTAAGTACATTTCTGAAATAAAAAAAATAACAAGTACAGATAGAGCAAGGAAATTTACTGGACAAAAATCTACCACCCTTACGCCATTTTTCGACATTGCTCCCGGGATTTTCCTAGCATTTGTCATAGCGTGGTACAGGTTTTTGTATACCTATTCGTACAAAGTTGCCGCCTGTGTAGTCAACCAAACCTTATAAGGCTCTGGTTGGGACGTTTTTGAACATCCTCTGAACTGCTCCGACCTTGCTCGCAGCAACTTTTATTTGTTTCGGCATCTAAAGATTCCGAAATAATTTCCTTGGTGGTCGATGTCACAACATCAATGATGAGCTCAGAGAACATGATACCCTATGAGTGACTACACAAGCGGTAACTTTCTACGAATAGGTAGGGGAGACCGGGGTAAGTTGTGCCATCGAGCCTCCTGACTGAGACAATAGGTTTCAACACCTGTAGTGCCATGTCAGTGAGTAGGTTAATGATCTCAGTGTCTTGTGTAAATTTGGAAGTACAGCGTTGGACTGTTTAAGATAAAAATATTTATTGTGTTTTCTGCAGCAAAAGTAAATTTTGTGACCTGCGTTGGAATTGTCATTGCCACTAAATACACTGAGGTGTGAGAACTTTCCTAACATTATTTAAATACCTATATTTCGAGCTGTTATTCTATATATTTCCTTTGTTGACCATGATACTATTTCGGAAACTGTTCAGTAAAGTTCAAAAGGGCGTAACACGGGGCCAGTTGTGACATAGTCTAGGAGGCACATTGTGACAGTGTCACTACTTAACCCGGTCCGTTATGCATCAGAAATGAGAGCGTTGGTGACCAAAATGATAGTGAAAATAACAAATATGAAGCTGTTATCTAATCCCGCACTTCAGCAATAAATTTAGTCAATGATAGTAAGAATGCAGAGCAGTCTTCAGAACGGAGAAATCTCATTGAATTTGACGAGTGTATGAAAAATGGCATTAGCATTGTAACAGCGGTACGTTTTATAGAAAAAAAAAACGGCCACCTTAAGCTGGAAATCGAAAGCGCAAGCACTCCGTTCGTAAATATTTTAAAATCTGTTATTCTAGCAATCGCACCTAAAGAGAAAATTCTAGCAAAACAAAAAGCATGAAAACGCAAGAAACAAATTGAAGAAGGAAAAGCAAAATTTAAACTTTACGGAAATGCCAAAAAGTGCAAAAAAATTACACTATCGCTATTTTTAAAAAAAAATTGAAGAACAAATATTCGGATAGCTCTAAAGATGATAAAAAATGATTATGTCTAGTTTGCTTAGAGCAGTACAAAGTTTCTAGACCCGTAGAAGACTGGGTACAATGCATGACACTTAAAAACAGGTCCCATGTCAATTCTATCAAAAAAGAAACCTTATTTTATTTGCATTAACAGCACATCGGATGCTGAAACAAGCGATGATAATGAGTGATTATAAAAATAGGTTGGCCTGTAGGATAAGGGCCTACACATTGTGCCGAGTCAAAGTTTAATGTGGCAAAAAATTTATTCTAGTTTAAGTTTTATCTTTCTTAATTAACGCAGTTTTTTAATGTGTCTCTAAAAGAGAGTTAACAAGCGTTAATAGTTTAACTATTAAATTTTCATTTCGTTTGATGTGTTATTGAAAACGTGAAGGTGTTATTTTTTGTGTTCAGAGCATTATACTGCCGTGTGCAGGTAAACGGCAGTATCTGCAGAAATGAGTTTTCGAGATATTTAAACAAAGGCGTTTTGGATTCAATACTAACAATTGGGAATTGTTGGAATTAGACGTCTTTTTCGCGCCTTTTTTTCAGCGGAAATCAAATAAGCGAGCTTGTACAATAAACATAACGTACAATAGATGAAAAAATGCAAAAAAAATGAAAAATTTTCAGTTACTGTCCTTTACCTGCACACGGCAGTATAAATGAATTATTATTTCCTTCTTAAGTCCCACTTAATTGCATTTCTTACATAATTTGTACATGTTACAACGTATTTGTACGCGTTCTTTGAGTGTCATAATGTGTTTCAAGCATGTCACTACTAGCCCCGCTACGGGGCAAGTTGAGACACACTTAGAGGCTACGCAAATTCTCTTTTATGTTATGAAAAACGTTTAAAATAATGATAATTGTTTTATAAATATATTGCTCAAGGTTTACTCTAATTATATTATGCATTAAATAATTCACATTAGTTCAAATTTTAAGGTAGTATCAAAAATGATGCATTAAATGTTTCACATCAGCTCAAATTTTAAAGGTAGTATCGAAAATGACAAAAATGTCACTACTAGCCCCCATCTTCCCTACACAAAAACCTGTACCACGCTATGGGAAATGGTTGGAAAATTACGAGAGCAATGTCGAAAAATAACGTAGGGGTAGATTTTTGTGCAATTGTTTTGCTCTATCTGTACTTGTTCTTTTTTATTTCAAAACAGTACTTACTTTAAAAACATGCCTCATTTATCTAAATGCCTTTTAATTTCACATCGGAACATCAAAGTGTGGTTTTGCTATATTTTTATCAATATAATAAAGTGATTTTTTATGTGGAAGCAGAAATATAGTTGACAAATAAGTATCAATGGAAATGAATAAGCATTTCCTCTACCGTATAGCCTACCGTTCCTGTCATGTTGAAGAACCTTTCAACAAATGCAGAATGCCTGAATTGGACACCAACAACTGCGGCAGGAGCTCGGTTGCCTTTGCCTAAAAAGATGGCTTGACTTGCTGTTACTAGACTTGTGTCTCGAGTGCCTAAGAAAAAAAACTAATAAGAAAAAAAAACTTTTCATTTTCTCATTGAACGCTCTTTTAAAATAGATTAAGTAATCTCATTTTCTTTTGTAATGTGTCAGTTTGAAATTCAAGCGCACTTCACATGTTTTGCTGTACTTTCTTTATTTTCTACACAGACACATCGTGTTTATCCAAAGGTGAAATATGAAGCGAGAGTAGTTTTCATTAGGTCCCCGTCTATAAATATTGAATACGTATTCATTACCACTGGGAAAAGTGCACTCTTCAAAATAAGCAAGACTTGTCTATCGCAGCTCAAAATGCTCACATCGATATAAAATAGCAAAATATTTTCAGTGAAACAATATATTTATTGGTTTGACTTAAGCACTTCGCATACAAGTCCTTATTGTTTAATAATATTTTCACTCCAACCAATGAACCCACTACAATAACAATTTGTCAAATACAAACCTAATGCTCTTCTGTTGGTTGATAA
This sequence comes from Uloborus diversus, assembly GCF_026930045.1. Taxonomy (NCBI): domain Eukaryota; kingdom Metazoa; phylum Arthropoda; class Arachnida; order Araneae; family Uloboridae; genus Uloborus; species Uloborus diversus. The sequence continues at coordinate 152,083,616 of NC_072733.1, forward strand.
TGGTTTTTCGTTGCTTTATTCAGTACTTTTGAAGATCAAAGTTCAATTGTATAAAAAATAAGTTAGTTATATTGCTGTTGTTACCTTGCATGTATGACTAAATGTATGACCTAATGTATGTCCTAATGCATGTATGACCTAATGACTCCATTGCATTTTCTGAACTATATCTGAACTACTATACTCGTATATGTAACTTTTTTCAAAGATTTTCAGAACTAAGATTTAACGATTTTCCGACGATTTCCTTCTGTTTAAAATACTCTCAGTCAAATCTCTTTAAAAATAGTAACAATATCTTTTTGTTAATACACTCTGCCACGAATATATATATATATATATATATATATATATATATATATATATATATATATATACTGCTCGAAACTGAAAATGCAACACCGACAAGAAGTATTCAGAAATTTATGCAAATTTTAGAGTAGACGTACATCACTGAGTTATGTAAATGATGTGAAATGCGCAGCCCTCCGACGCACGTGAAGTAAGATATAAGGGAAGGAACTTCAAAATGGGCAATATTCGTGTCGTTATTTCTGACTGGAGAATTATCGAAGAAAATTTGTTTTTGTCTTGGAGGATACGTGTAACACGAGAGAATGCCAGGCCGCCGTCAACGAGGGGATTCCAGCAAATAGACGATTTTACAAGGGGTATGGTGATCGGACTGAGAAAGGGAGGTTGGTCCGTACATCAAATTGCAGCTGATACCCACATGGATGCGAGCACGGTGCATCGGCTGTGCCGAAGATGGTTGGAACAACGAAATGTGGCAAGATTGAGGGGTGCAAGGGCAGCCAGAGACGTCAGAACGCGTGGATCGTCGCATCCACCGACAAGCTGTAGCAAACCCACAAGTCACTTGTTCCTCGATTCTGCAGCATGTGCAAGATACCCTGAATGTTCCCGTGTCAACCAGAACCATTTCCCGTCGTTTGGTTGCACGTGGTCTGCAATCGCGGCTTCCGCTAGGAAGACTGCCATTGACCCCACAACATAGACAGCAACGTTTAGTATGGTGCCGGACTAGAGCGACGTGGATGACAGAATGGCGAAATGTCGTGTTCTCAGATGAATCCTGCTTCTGTTTATCCAGTGATAGTCGCCGCATAAGTGTGTGGCGTCGACGAGGAGACATATCTAATACGGCAGTAACTGTGGAACGTTCCACCGCACGACAACGTGGCATAATGGTTTGGGGCGCAATTGCGTACAATTCCATATCACCTCTAGTTCGTATTTAGGGCACTATGACGACCCAACGATACTTGGATAATGTGCTGCCACCGGTGGCAATCCATTACCTTCAAGGGCTCCCTAATGCAATTTTTCAGCAGGATAACGCCCGACCATACAGTGCTCGAATCTGCCAACATGTTTTCCAAGGCACACAGATGCTTCCCTGACCACCATACTCTCCTGACCTGTCACCAATCGAACATGTGAGAGATGTAATTGGACGCCGTTTGCAGACTCTGTCCCTGCCTCGTTCAGAAGACGAATTGTGGCAAATGGTCGAAAGGGAGTGGAGAGCCATCCCTCTGGAAACCATCCGCACCCTTATTGACTCTATGCCTAGACGTGTTTCTTCGTGTATCGCTGTCCGCGGTGGTCCTACATCCTACTGAGCCCACGCCGTTCTCGCTCTGTATTCTGCCTATCATTTTGAAACTAAGATCATTTATTATTCCTTGCTGTCTCTGTCTTTTTTCCAAATTTCATCACTTTCTGATCACTTTTTCTTGGTGTTGCATTTTCAATGTCGAGCAGTATATATATATATATATATATATATATATATATATATATATATATATATATATATATATATATATATTCGAAAGAAATGGAGAAAAAAATCATGAAAATCAGCATAAATGTAGTCAGGAAAATAATATGCAAATGCTTTACGTTTCGACGGCAATGAGACAAGGGTAAACGCGCTATTCACAAATGAGATGCGCACCAAGGACAGTTTTAAAGTGTGATTGCTCGGGTTGTAGGGCTATTCAAACGAATCTGTCTACTTAGACGGATGGTATAGTGACTAGATATGCCTCTGAGACCTAACCGGCGTCAGTACGAACAGTTGTCGGACTTTGAGAAGGGTCATATTCTAAGACTCGGAAAAGCAGGTTGATCGAGCAGGTATTTTGCGCGCCAACTCGGTCGGAGCGATATAGTAGTGGTTAGGTGTTGGTAGCATAAGATCACTGTGTGGTAGGGCTGAGGCTTAGAACTTCCAAAGGAACACAAATGAGAGCAATGATTGCATAATTATAACCGTGGCCACTTTCACAAAAACAGCGATTCTAGCATTGATTCCACGCAATTTACCACTTTGCTGGCATCAGTTAGTATCGAAGGAAACTACTCGGAGAAGACTAGGCGACGCTGGTATACGGAACCGTCGTCTATTAAGATAACCACCACCTACCCCACATCATAGACAGCGCAAAATGGATTTTTGCCGAACTAGAGAGTTTTAAAGTAACCGACTGGAGGCTTGCGATATGCAGTAATGAATCCTGATCAGTGTCAGCGCTAAAAACCAACGCAGACGTGTTTGTAGGCTGCTTGACCAGCAGTTCGATCCGGCATTTGTTGTCAAGTCGCATACTGTAAGTCGCATACCTAAGGCGTAGTAGTGTGGGAAGAAACTTTTTGAGACACAGGATCACTTTTAGTTGTACTTAAAGCAGTATGAAAGCTCAAGTTACGTGAACGACATTTTTACGCCGATTGTACTGCCTATGCTTTTAAGTTCCCAAGTGCCATTTATTAGAGCTCGTCTACATAGTGTACGACTCTACCAACAACCTCTCCTCGTTTGTGGGCATGGGATGAACTTGAGTACTGTTTAGATGTGGTTCGAGCAGCGTGCGGAGCATACGATGAACTTTAGTAATAGAAGGTATTGCTTTCTGTTTAATAAAGTGATTAAACACCTCACATGACACTTGTTTTTCTTACTGGGACGATACAGTGATTATCTATAATTACCTCTTCTCTTTTTATATATTTTCTTTTTTTTTTCCTTTTTCATTTTTAACGATGCCATAAAAATTTATTGAACATACGAAGTATTATGTTGCAAACCGAATATTCATACGACAATGTTATGCTTTTCTATGAATTTTTAAGGTGTATTAAGGACTTTTCGGACAAATATGTAGTTTGAGAAACCCGAGGTCAAAGGACAAATAAATAGATCTCTAAATATTTGAATTTGATTTGATCAGTACCTTAAAGCCACATGGCTTTCAAATATGAATAAAGGTCCGAATAAAAGGTAAATCAGGTAATTAGTATAGATTGTAGTAAATTAATACGAATTTCTCTAACTGAGATTAAAGCGTACTCGCCGAGCATAAATAGCTAACTATGATTTAACTTTCTGTTCACTTTACCGCAACTTTTATGTACCTGTAGTACTAAAGTACCAAGATGCTTGTGTAGATAGCTATAACAAGATGAAAAATGTAGTGCATGACAGCAGTCATCTCTGAATACATAGAAAAAAATTCGCATCCAAGAAAAAAGGAGTGAATGATAGAAATTAGATGAATCTTAAGACTCCTGAAGTGATGCTAATGTTTTAACCTGGTTTAAAATGCATTTGATTACTATATTCTAGTTTAAATGCTATTTCTTAAAAAAGGGGGGAAGGAGTTCGAAAACACATTAACGTACCTGCATCGAAGGGAACAGCAAAAACAAAAGCTGAACTATTGATATGGTAAAAATCCACTGCTCTTCGGTAAAATAATTCATCTGTCGCTTTTGTGTGTGTTTCGTAAAATGGCCTAAATAAAATTATATGAAAGTTAACAATTAAAAATGCAGTTCCAATTTCAGAATTACAAACACAAAAAAGAAATCATTGAAGAAACGGCTAAGTCTAATCACAAGAATAAAAAGAAAATGTATACTTACTTACGAATTGAAATGACGATTTCAACGTTACATATTAAAAAAAAAAATAATAATTTTTGATAAAATGGTGTTTCTATTTCAAATTTTAGAGTAGTTAAGATTAACATTTGTGTGATAAATGAATGAATAAAACATAAAACAAAGATTTAACCAAAAGTTAAACCAAGTAGTTTTTCCCGTTTAGCTTTCGTGCAATAAAGAAAGAGAGAGGAGGAGGAGAAGGAGGGGGGGGGGAAACCAAAATAAATAATTCAATAAAATAATATTAATGTACGGAAGTAACGAGAAATGTGTTGACTTTACACGTTATTAGCTGAATTGTACATTATATTTTCATTGAAGTACGGAAAAGGAGGCAGGAGAGGTTGAAAAAAATACAAGGTGATTATAATTAAAGTTCCACTTTCAAAACGCTGTAAAAATAAAACCACTGATCAGAATGACCTCAAATTTCAAAGGAATATTATCGAAGAAGGGGGAAAACGTATGACAAAAGAAAAATAAATAGTTGGAATTTTTAACAATAGATGACTCTGCAAGTGTTAGAATATGTAAATCAAAACACCTGTCATGCTTCCGACTCATTGAAGTTGTTATAAAAACACCACATAAACGTTTTTTTCCCTCATTTCGCATCTGAGAAGTTCACTATGACTCTCAATGAAAGACCTGGCCGTCCCGATCACCTAATCTTAACCCGTGTGACTTCTGGATATGGGGCTATCTGAAAGCTGTTGTGTTCAGTGCTCCGATTGTAAACTTTGCTGAGCTGAAGGCATGCATTGCGCAACACATTCTAAATGTGACTCCGGAAATACTTCAATCAGTCTTGAAACATGCTGATGCTGTTTCTCGATTTCAACTTGTCACAGAAAACGAGGTATATTATATTGAACATCTTTTGCGCCAGTCTCACGAAAATTAAATACCGATTTGATTTTTACTGATGCTTTTTTTGCAGTTTTCAGCCTCAGAACAATTAAAAACCAATTTTTCCCATCCGATGTGATATGACCTTTCCGTGTTGGATTGGCTCACTTAACTAACAGTGTCACACCAATACCCTCGTGCACGCTGAGTAGTACGGAGTTTTAACGTATGGTTTACACCTTAGGTAATATTTTTTGATTTATTTGTCATTTGTAGTCGACCATTATTAAATATGAAGCTTACAGCGCCATCTATTGCTAAAAATTCCAACTATTTATTTTTCTTCTGCCATCAAGTTCCCTCCTTCTTCGATAATATTCCGTTGAAATTTGACGTCATTCTGACCAGTGGCTTTATTTTTATAGCGTTTTGAAAGTGGAACTTTAATTATAATCACCCTGTAAATAACTGAAATTTAGAAGCTCCATTAAAACGTAAAATAATCAGACAGATACATAAATGGAGTAGTCAAATGCAATAAAAGTGTAATTTAAAGAAGAATTTAAAGCATGAAAAGTAAGCATGGAGGAGATGTAAACAATATTTTTTCTTCTTTCGAGAATTTAAAAAGCAAACAAGTAGTGAAGCGGTACTAAAACGGTTGTGATACCTATAATAAAACATTGCTCAAACGCATTCGAGAAAAACTGTATGAAACGGATATTCCAAAAAGGGGTTCAAAAATCAAAATTGCGCAAAGGATTTTTTTTAATCGGTGAGTCATTTTTCCGAGTATATTAATTTCTTAGTTTCTTTTTTTTTATTGTTATTATTATTATTATTTTTATTATTATTATTATTATTATTATTATTATTTTTGCTTTGTTCTATGCTACCAAGACTTTTAGAAACAAAAGCTAAATGCGAAGAACAAATAATAAAGGAAGATCATTATGATGGATGCAGAGTGAGTTACTGTTGGAAAACGTAAAGAAAAAAATGATGCTAGGTTTTTTTTCATTACCTTTCAGTAGTATTTCCTTTTTCTTCTTCCGTTCTATAATCTTCAAATCGAAGCAATCCACTTCTTGTAGCAACAAACGATGTTACAATCCCATGCATATGTATCATTCTATCTCTAAAATAAAATTAATTCTCTTAAAACCATGGCATAAACATTGCCACTTGTTCCTAACCATTTCAACAAATTGCACAGCATTCTACACAAAAATCGACCACTTTGTAGATATGATATCATTTATAGTTAGAAAAAGGCTCTTGTAAAGTTAAAATTAGTATTTTTATTTTAAGCATAAAAATGCTTGGGGTAAACTATTGAAATGTTACTAAATATAATCGAAATAATTCAACCGGTTAACAGTCTAATGACTTTTTAAATGAAACTAATTTGTTAAATGCATTAATGTTTTGAAATCAAATTAGGATTGCAAGACTTTATTGATGAAAAGGTAAACTTTTATTTAGGAACTGTGAAAAAAATTTGGTTAAAACACAATGAAAGCCTAGTTTAAAGCTGTAAACATTCCTTACTAAACACAATAACATATTAAAGTAAAATCTCGATTATGAAACATAAAATCCGCCAAGTTGGAAGCTAAAAGCATTCTTTTGTAAGTTCCATACTGTAGATTTATGTGAAATTCAGCTTTCATTTTTATTGTTAGAATCTTTAATAACTATGTTTAAGCCACAAACGCCATTGTAAGTTTGCAACGGATTCAGCAGAACAGATCAGTAATGAAAAATAGCCACAAATTTTCAAGTTTGTTAAAATATAACTGTATTTTCAAATATAATAAATTATGTCTCAATTACAGCTAGTCAAATACAAGAATTTATCGTCAGTTCCTGAAGTTCAACTTTAAGACATTTCTGAAAGGGATTTCTGAAAATGTTCTTCTGGAACATTGCTCCGTCCACCAAGGATACTGATTGCAAAGGTAATTTCTATTACCATTAGGATTTCTTGCCCTACCTCCTTCGTAAAATGACTACTAACGGTATATTTTTTTTCCCCAAGGGATGATAGCGGTATTATGTTTCATGAACGAGATCTTTCCCAAAATATATCACTATACTTACTTCAACCTGAAAAAAAAAACAATATATTATATCTTACTTATTATAAAAAGGTTTTCCATATTTGCAGCAAAAATCAATAAAGAATGTAGGAACGACTTATTCACTTTTTTTTCACCAAAAATGTGGACAGAAATAGTTGGGAACTTTCAAGCAACGGTAAATGATGAATTATTGCTCTTTAACAAAGAGTCAAAAAGTATATGGGTCATTCTCAAAAAGTGCAACTTTTAAGTCATACGCTCTTTACAGTAAAAGTTTTAAAGAATAGTTCATTTAACAATATTTTTTACATTCTCCATAAATGTAACAATTTAAATCTCTCAACATTTTTGAAAAAAATAAATAAATAAATAAATATTTGTTTGTTTTACAACATGTGAATTCTCACCTCCGTGGCGTGTCACACAAATGGTATAGCTCATAATGATGATTGATAACTTGTTTAAATAAAACAATGAACTTATTTTTTATAACTTTTTCCTCACAAGTTTCTCAAACACTAAATGCTCAAGTGTATTTATTTTTTTTTCTATTGTGATTTAATTCGTTTTAGTAGGTTAATGAGGTCTGTCACACAAAAAAATTCTCACCTCCGTTACCTAAACTCAAAATGCCATTCCTCATTAACACGTGGCAGTAATGAAATCAAATTTTATTTTTCATGATACAAGGGAGCCTCCTTGTTTATTTTCAGCCATAGTTGAAGTTGTGAGATTTTTGTCGAAAAACAAAAAGATAAATTTTGTTTGAAAAACTATGTGTGGTTATTGTGAAGTCTCACCTCCGTGAACTTAAAATTTAGGGATGTAAATTAATGTAAAAAAAGAAGTGAACATGTTAGCATATGCTTAACATGTGCAGATTGTAGCAATGAAGAAAAAAAATATTTCCCTGAAAAATGTATCAATTAGGCCTATATTAATGGACAATTCCTCACCTCCATGACAGATCTTATCAATGTCAATATTTTTGAGGCGAAAATAAATGATGGAGGGGAAATACATCAATATTAGGCATTCTACTAATTGCCAGTATATTCGCAAATTTACTAATTACTATTTTTTACACACATTTGAACTAAAAGGATAACTAAAAATCAAGCCGCGCTATAATTAAGAGAGCTTAATATTAGATTCCCACTAATCATTAAAATAGCTCATTTTTTGCACAATTAACAAAAATACTACTTTGATATTAAATTGGTCTCGACTTTTAAACATTGAAAGCTTTTTCTCTTTTTTCTTTCCGAGAACAAGGCGTTTTTTTAATTTTTTTTTATTTATGAGTAAAATAATTGGAAATTATCTGGGACATTGTTTAGGGTTACTTCTAGTAGGTAACGCTTTCATGAAAGAATGAAGAAAAAAAAAAGAAAACAAAAGGTTTCGAAATTGAAAAATATTTGCGTTTAAAAGTTACGTTTTCTGGAGAATGACCCATATAAAAGACATCTTAAAGCAATTTCAAAAGATGTGACTTTCAAAGTATATCAAGTTTTATCATGGCAACATGAAAATCCAGCAAATATAGTCTAAGCTAGTTATAACGAGCGTGAACTCAGTGTAACGTTACAAACTATTGCATACTGTCAGGGAGAATTAAAAGTACTGAAATAATAATAATACCTACTTATGCATGATGGAAAAAACTATGAAACAATAAATCGTAGTGTGTTTTTTATACTACTCGATTCGTATTATTCGATGTACTAAAATAATATGTTTAGGAACCTAATAATGCCCAATTAAATGTAAGCAAGAACTTAATAGGAAGTTTTTATACATTTTGGT